>NC_084759.1:37950217-38187717 GCF_028858725.1 Colius striatus | reverse complement strand
GGGCTGCAGCTCCTCATTAACTGCTTCAGCATGAGGCCTCCCACGGGGCAGCTCCTCACACCCTGTCTCAGTGTGGGTCATCCATTGGGAGAACAATCCTTCAGGGACAGACTGCTCCATCCTGGATTCCTCATGGGATCACAAGTCCTGACAGCAAACCAGCTCTGGTGTGGGCATCTCCCCGAAGAGCTCCTATGTTATAGCCTCCTTCAGGCATCCACCCACACCAGCATGGGCTCCTCCACGGGCTGTGAGTGGGTCTATGCTGCCCGGTGGTCCTCCATGGACTGTAGGAGGACAACTGGCCTCACCATGGTCCTCACCACAGGTCACAGGGGAGCCTTTTTGGTGCTTAAGAACCCTCCTTCCCCTCCTTCTCCACTGACCTTGATGTCTGCAGAGATGTTTTCACATTCTCCCTCCCTGTTTCTGCTGCAGTTTAGCAACTGCACAACTTCTTTTCCTTCTCAAATATGTTATTCACAGAGGTATTATCTCCATCACTAATTGTCCAGGCCTGGGTCAGGTGCAGGGTGCAGCTTAGAACTGAGTAGCCCTAACCCTGTGAGCTACATGGGAAGTTTCTGGCAACTCTTTGTGTTTAAAGAAGCCACCCCTGTAGCCCCCTGCTATCAAAAGTTACAGACCAATTAATTTGGACAGAACTTTGGAGGACTTGCTTAGTGTAGGATTTTGGTTTTTATTGTGATTTTTGAGGACTGTATGTTTATATTAATACAAAGGATGACTCTTCCACAATTTCTAAGATTATGATTAACATACAAGCAACCTTTCAGATTCAAGATTGGTTAGACGATCAATAAACATGTAGTGCCTATACTTTTGAAGGTTTTACCTTTAAAACTTTTACTTTAAATGAGTCAAATCTTCTACACACTATGTGTGCCATACAATAATGAAAACATTTCAATGAGTATACATAAATAAAATCTATTGTATTTTTACAATATAAACAATGTATTCTTTGTACATCTTTTACATACATTCTATGTGCGTATGCATACAAAGTCTTACATTTTATTAGATAGAGAGAAAGAGAGAGAAATACATTCCTCTTGCTGATTAACACGGGTAGGCAGAATTCGATGTATGTGAACAACAATGTGAACCAGGGTAACCTCTGATAGCAATACAGATTGGGGGATGAATAAATTGAAAGCAGCTTTATGGAGAAGGACTTGGGGATACTGATGGATGAAAAGTTATGTATGCACTGACAATGTGAGCTTGCAGCCAGAAAGACAGTCATCCTGAGCTGCATAGAAAAGAAGAATGGCCAGCAGGTCAAGAGACGTAATTGATCCATACTGCTCCACTGTGATGAGACCCCACCTGGAGTACTCCATTTAGCTCTGAAGGACTCGAGTAGAAGAAGGAACTTTTTAGAGTGGATCCAGAGGAGGGCAAAAAAGCCTGATCAGAGGGCTGGAAAATCTACAAAGATAGGCTAAGACAATTGGGGTTGCCAATTGTTGCCAACTCATCACCCTGGAGCCATCAAAATCCAAGGTGTCGTGTCATGACCACACTGTTACTTCTCTATATATAGCTGACATAATTTTCCATTCTCCATTCAGAGGTTTCAGGCATTTGTGTAAATTCAATAGTAACTATGATGCAATATTTCAGTTGTTTTCTTGGAATTACTGAGCTTGTGTTTATGCTCCACTATTTTTCTTGACATGGAATTTAGGAGATCATACAAGATCTCTGCAATAAGAATTGGCCTTTTCACCTCTTCTTAGTCAATTCTTGACATTCCAAAGAGATTTATGAGCTTCTTTGTGTCACTGGCAGTTTATTAAACAGCTTAAAAAATTCTTTCCTTGATTTTAGAAGTATTTTGTACCATTTTATACTAGTGGCAGGTTGTTAATCAAGGAAGTGGTGAAATAAAATAGTTCAGATTGAACAAATTTTAACCTTTACTTTGCAAATTCAGGATACATTGAGGCTTATGTATGTCAGAATAGGGACATGCTCCCAAAGCCTCTTCGGTGTGGATGAAACGTCCTATGAGTTCAGAGCAATTTAATACAGATATGTTCCAAAATTCAGAGAAGGAAATTAGAATTATAAATTCTTGATAAATATTAGCTTCCTACCAAAACCATTTTTCTCTCAAGCTTTCTGCCATTTATTGATGGAATGATTAAAGTAAAATTATTTTTACTAGTAAATCATAGTAAGTCTGTTTGTATCTGAATTTTTCAGTTTGCAGTACAGTATCCCAAATTCCTTTTTAAACTTAATAGCAACATCTGCCTGAGGCAACAGACTCAGAAGACTTCTACATAGAGCTTAGAAGAGGGATTATGACGAAATAGCCTTTGAGCCGTTCAAATTGTGGATTTCACTTGTGATGACAGCAAAGCTGTTCTGGGTGACCTAAATCCCTAAATGTAGGAGCAAGGTGCTACATAGTTGACATCCCCAGGTCAGGGTCCAACCTAAGTGAGACTTGCAATATAACTGTCAAGACCTTTCATGAGACATTGTCTCTTCTTGAATGTGAACCATTCCCAGAATTTTCTCTCTCTTCATCTTAGTTTTGAGCTAATTATATTGCTTCAGTCAGCAGTAAGAAGATTTTAATTTGTGCTATCACAGAGAGGATCTTGTTCCTTTTGAGATAGCATCTTCAACTTCATAGTTTGCATTGCAATCAGTGACTATATCTATTTTTTTGGAAAGCATGGTATATAGTTCAGCCAGTGTGTTCCCAGTTCATATATGCATTTCAGAAGGAATATTCACTCCCCTCATCCAGATCATTGTTAAAGATGTTAAACAAAAAAGGCCCCAGCGCCTGGGGAACACCACCGGTGACAAGTAGGCAACTGGATTTAACTCCATTCATTACAACTCTCTGAGCCTGACCATCCAGATATTTTTCTACCCATCTCAGAGTAGGTCCATCCACACCATGAGCAGCCAATTTCTCCAGGGGGATGCTGTGTCAGAGGTCTTACTAAAGTCCAGGAAGACCACATCCACAGCCTCATCCAGCCTTTCCCTCATTCCCTTTTGGCCAAGAAGGCCAATGGCATTCTGGGATGAATCAAGAAGAGTGTGGCCAGCAGGTCAAGGGAGGTTCTCCTTCCCCTCTGCTCTGCCCTGGTAAGGCCTCATCTGGAGTCCTGTGTCCAGTTCCGGGCTCCTCAGCTCAAGAGAGACAGAGAACTTCTGGAGACAGTCCAGTGCAGGGCCATCAAGATGATCAGGGGACTGGAACATCTTTCATACGAGGAAAGACTGAAAGAATTGGGGCTGTTTAGTTTAGAGAAGAGAAGACTGAGAGGAGATCTTATTAACATTTACAAATATCTAAATGGTGGGTGTCAGGAGGTTGGGACATCCCTTTTTTCTATTGTATCTAGCAACAGGACAAGGGGTAATGGGATGAAGCTGGAACACAAAAAGTTCCACTTAACCATAAGAAAAAAACTACTTTACTGTGAGAATGACAGAGCACTGGCACAGGCTGCCCAGGGAGGATTTGGAGTCTCCGTCTCCAGAGGTCTTCAAAACCTACCTGGGCACATTCCTATGCAACCTGATCTAGATGGATCTGCTTCTACAGGGGAAGTTGGATTAGATGATATCTAAAGATCCCTTCCAACAATTCTGTGATTCTATGATAATTCTATGATCCACGAAACAGGTCATCTTGTCATAGAAGGAGACAAGATTGGTCAAACAGGACCAGCCCTTCATAAAGCCAAGTTGGCTGGGCCTGAACTCTTGGTTATACTATATGTGTCTCAGGTTGGCACTCTGGATAATCCGTTCAACAACATGCCCCAGCACCTAGGTCAGGCTGACAGACCTGTAGTTCCCAGGATCCTCCTTCCCATCCTTTTTGTAGATGGGGACCACATTTGCCAGCCTCCAGTCCTCTGGAACCTGCTCGGTGAGCCAGTACTGCTCATAGATGATGGAGAATTGCTCACTGAGCACTTCCAACAGCTCCCTCAGCAGTCTTGACTGGATTCCATCAGGCCCCATAGACTTGTGTCAAGGTGGAGCAGCGTTCACACACCATTTCCACTTGCACTAAGGGGTCATCATTCTATCTCCTATCCCTGTCTGCCGGCTCTGGTGAATGGGTACCAAGAGAAGAGCCAATTTTAGTACTGAAGACTAAAACAAAGGTGGCATTAATTATCTCCATCTTTTCCTCATCGTTATTCCCTAAGTTTCCTTGTTCATCCTTTAAAGGGTGAATCATACAATCATAGAATGATAGGGGTTGGAAGGGACCTTTAGAGATCATCTAGTCCAATCCCTATGCAGAAGGAGGTCCATCTAGATCAGGTTGCATAGGAACATGTCCAGGTGGGTCTTGAAGACCACCAAGGAAGGAGATTTCACAATCTCCCTAGGCATCCTGTGCCACTGCTCCATCATCCTCACAGTAAAATAGTTTAGCCTTCCTTTTGTTGCTAACATATTTGTAGAAACTTTTCTTATCATCTTTTACAGTAGTGGCCACCTTAACTTCTAGTTGAGTCTTGGCCCTTCTAATTTTCTTCCTACGTGACCTCACCACAGCCTTATAGGTCTCTTGGGCTGCCTGACCTTTCTTCCAAAGGTCGTAACATCTCTTTTTCCTCCTGAGTCCCAGCAGAAGCTTCCTTTTCAGTCAGAGTGGTCTTCTGCCCTGCTGGCTAACCTTCTTGCACATGGGGACAGCTTGATCCTCCGCCTTTAAGACTTTCTTCTTGAAGAATGTCCAGCCTTCCTGGACTCCTTTGCCCTTCAGGACTGTCTCCCAAGGGAAACTGGCTACCAACTTCCTAAACAGTTCAAATCTGCCCTCTGGAATTCTAAAGTGGCAGTTCTACTGATTCTCCTCCTTGTTTCATGATTACTATGCCCAAGACGGCCTCCAACCATCACACCTCTCAATCGTTACAGCCCCCACCAGATCTTCTTTATTCACAAACACCAGGTCCAGCAAGGCATCTTCCCTTGTTGACTCTCACAAACTGTGTGAAGTTATCTTCCACTCACTCCATGAACTTCCTGGACTGTCTCCTCTCTTCTGTGTTTTATTCGAGCAGACATCTAGCAAGTTGAATTTCCCCATGAGGATGAGAGCCAGCGATCCTTGCAGTTTTCCTAGTTGCCTAAAGAAGATCTCATCTACCTTTTCATCCTACACCACTTCCTCTCCTGCCCTGTCTGACCGTTCTAAAAAATCTGTAGCCATCCAGTGAAGCACTCCAGTTGTGTGACTGATCCCACCACATTTCCATAACAACAACAATAAAGGCAAAGGCTGAAAAACCTGCTTTTTATTAGCAGAGACTAAATGCCATGCTCATCTTTTTTCTTTTTTTTTTAAATTTTTTGGGCTTCAATGACAGAAAAAAATAATTTCTTTTCTTGAAAGTGTTTTTACCATCTACAATAATATCTAAAATGTAAAGTAATTCATTGAAATTTGTTGATGGAAATATGTAATTCCATTTATACAGGGCTCCTGATTTGCTTAAGGACATGTGGTAACAACAGCCGTTTAGGCAATTACAAACTGTTGTATACTGGATACAGGCAGTAGGAAAAGACTCCTATAACACCAGATTCTTTAAATTAAATCTACACTTTATTAAATTAAGTCCACATATTAGGTATTAGGTATTTTAATTCCATTTTGGAGCTGTGAGAAAAAATTTCTTTGATCTTTGTAGGAGGGGAGTGAGAAATACAACTTTCACAATTTCAAGGACAAAGCAAAGCATAATCTTTGCATTTTCAGGATATTTTTTAGCTAAAGAGGGTCATACCATTTGTATGCTGACATCCATGCTATTGTTTTCATTAAAGAAAGAAGAATGAGAGTCTGAGAAATCTTGAGCTGCACCTGATAAGAAATTTTTAAAAGATGACCCCAACCTGTAGAGGATGATTTATGGAATCATGGTTTTCATTATTAGACTTACTGCTGACTCTCTTGTTTTTGATTGATATGCTTAAGAGCGTATAGACTTTTTTTTTTCATCTAAAGTGAAGAGCAAGGGCATTGGAATTTTACTAGAGAACAAAGTTATGTAAAAGACATCCAGGTACAGCAATAGGTATCACAGCCCAGTAAAAGGGCTAAAGAGAAAAAATATATTAATGCCTTTTAAATTACTAGGTAATATATATAAAATTTATATTTTAAACAAAACTTCAGTGACAATAATATTGAAAAAACACGCTTCATATACAATCACTAAGTGTAAGATACTCCAAATAATTTTATTCTTATTCTGCATATCTATCACAACAAGCAAAAATATAAGAAAAATATAAGAAAAAATCTCCTTAATCTCGCAAAAAAAAAAAAAAATCTCAAATGCAGAAACTGCAAGAAAAAAATAATATAGTAGTCATATTTACTTGTATTGGCAAGCATATGATGCCTAAACTGGCAATATTTTGCATATCTATTCTATTTGTTTTACAGAATTACTTGACTGCTGTTTAAGGTACTGAAGGTGTCTAAACTGATTTGACAGCAAAATATGTCCTACATTAAGATGTATCTTAAATTTTGTGTACAATTCATCTATCCAGGTATCAATGTCCAGATAAGTGATAGAGTTATTTGTCTCTTTTAAAAGTCTAAAAAAGTCAGTGTAATATTTATCTGTGTAAAAAAAAAACCCCAAACTAACCATGAATCACAGAATCACAAAATCTTAAGCATTGGAAGGGACCTCTAAAGATCATCTAGTCCAACTCCCCTGCTCAAATGGGTCCACCTAGATGAGATCTTTCAGGAATGCATCTAGGCAGGTTTTGAAAACCTCCAGAGAAGGAGACTCCACAACCTCCCTGGGAAGCCTGTGCCAGGGCTACCTCACCCTTACAGTGAAGTACTTTTTTCTTAAGTGGAACTTTTTGTGTTTCAGGTTTTGTCCATTATCCACAGTCCTATCACTGGAAAAAAGGGTTGACCCATCCTATTCACATACCCTTTTTAAATACTTGTAAGTTTTAATGTGGTCCCCACAGTACTATATAGTTATAGTAAATTTCAATATGAATACAAGAATCCTAGTATATTTTTAGTTTGTGCAAACTTTTATACTTCTGAGAGATTCAAGTTTTGCCAAAATAGTATGAGGAAATTGCTACTCTGAAATGTCTCTGACAATAAGTAGAGATTTGCATAAGTTGCTTTATGCAACTGTCTCTAATTTTTAGCATAGATTCAAAATAGTGACCACAATTGCAGTGCCAAGCATAGCAGAAAATAATACAGTAGCTTTGAGTGAGGAATTGGTGAACTCTGAGAAATTGAAGATATGCTTCCGACATCTCAATTAAACATCAGGAATCTTTTGGATCATTCAAATAATTCAATGCATCATTCTTCTAGTGCCTATTTTGTTTTTAGTAGTTCATTTTTTGGTGACAATTTCTTAAAAATAAACAATTACCTATTCAGTCTTTTCTTTTTGTTATAGTCTGTTTATATTCATGAATTTTCTCTTGGCACACTGAGTACACAGTCCAGGAAACTTATTTCAATAAATTTTAGGATTTTTTTTCTGCCTTTTTTTTTTAAAAAAAAAAAAAAAAAGAGGAAGCTATTCTGAACTTTATTCAGTATTGGATAGTAAAAGTTTCAATTTTATTGTAATCTAAAGCCTGGTAAATGAATAAAAGATTTGGGGACAATATTAAAATACTGTGCTTAATGGTTACCTACTAATATATAAGCATCTCAGTACCAGAAAACTGTGATCCATTCCTTTTAAAATAAATGACTATGGAATTTTGGTAATTTTTAAACAAAATTCCTCAAACAATGCCACAACTCCTAGATCTGTAATCTCATAAGAATTTGTATTATGGAATTTAGACAGATACATATAGAAAATCTCTTCTTTCTGCTACAGTATAATTTACTTTAGGCAAAAGACACATTATTAGTAGGGGTTTATGGAATTTGGCTGGTTCATTAATCCCTATCTACTGCTTTTTTTGCATGATGTTGACTCTTGCTTGTGTTTTCATTAGGCATGATAATTCCACCACATTCCAAGAAAGGAAATCTCTTATTTCTGATTCAAATCACAGCTCTGTCCAGCCCTAAAGAAAAATATGTTTTTAGAGACATGTCAGGTCTCTTTTATCCAAAGTCTTCATGGGAATTCATACATTATTTATTGTAATGACAAAACAATTATTAAAAAAATACGTAAAACCAAGTAGAGCTGTTCTTAGGACAGTCCATAGGATTCTGAACTAAAGAATTTTTGCATGGCTTCTGTGAGTTCTCATTTAACCCTCATCTGTGTAGATGAGTCCATACAATTTCGTGCATTCTTTGATTTGTCTCTTGAAAAAGCCAGAATGCTAATTTTAACAGCTTAACTGATTTCAGTAGTATTTTAAAGTGACATTTTTGTATCAACATTATGCTACTTTTTCATTGGTTTTCTGTTCAGTACTTCAGAAAATTACATTATACACCTGTCAGCTGGAAATCTATACTTTTTTTGTCACATAACATTTGAGGAATATATACATTGTGTTAGGAGGAATATTGTGTACACCCTGGGACAGTTTGATCTACATTATTTTAGACTTTTTAAATTTATCTGTCATCCACAGAATAAGACATACTCAACTATACATGTACTAAGGGAAAGGACATAGGCAACATGAGATCATGATCCTTCCTATCTGTTGGATATAATTAAGACACTTTTGTGCTCTTATCTGATTCCACATATTGGTGGTAAAGACACTAACATGACTGCATTTAAAAGTGTAACTTTTGAGAGTTCTAAAATTAAGTGAGACAATTCTCTCTTTGTGTCTTAAATTATCACTTTAATAAAAGTGCAGTAATATTTGAGAAAGCAGAGAATCTATACGTTCATGATTTTTTTCCCCTCATAGAAAAATGTATTTGTCAATGTATTCTGAGAATGAAGGATACCAAGACATAAAATTGAACCACCCAAAAAGATGTACTAATGATCAAGGATGATGGATTTTTTTTTTTTTTACAGGATCTAATTTAAATGAAAAAAAAAAAAATCTTCTTGATATAAACCTCAGAGAAAAATGATCCCTTCTTTTTCCTATTTTTTTTGTAAAAGAACTTGTTGGGACCTTCAAGTTTTTGTTGTAAATATGAAAAAGGTATACTCACTATGTAAATTATTGATAAATTGTGGCTTTATAATACGTAGGTAGCAAGCTTTCTTTACCACTGGGTTTGAACGTAATATCTTTTCTGGGGCTTCTAAGGGATTGGAAATAGAAGATGATTCCTTAAATAGAGGATATTGTGTCCATTATAAAAAGACTATTGACAAGTTTCAGAAACCCTGAATCACTTTATATTTTATGAAACTGTAATTTTTTTGTTTGTTGTTGTTGCATGGTTAAATATACTTCTGTGCTGAAACTCTCTGAATCAGTTGGATGGAAATTATAAGTAGTGGCATGATAAACCAGTAATCTTTCTTCCAATTACCTGTCTTTAGTTACTTAGGCTTAGTCCCAGAATGAGAGAACTAATTTGTCTAATATGTGAAATGGGCATTTAATAGCTAGATGTAGTTGTTTTTGTTATTTCACACTGAAGATGAAAAATCAGTTGGGATTTCTGGAACATGTACAGTCTAAGAGAATGTACTAATGGTTTAAGGACAAATCCTTAGCCATTACTCAAGGAAAATTCATGATGCATGGGGATAAAAAATCAAATCACTTTACCGATACTTGTCTCCTCTTCAACTAGTTTCCCTTTATTTTAAGTAGGATTCTTTATATCCATGAGGAACCACAAGGATTTTCTTTGTTCTTGTTATGAATATAAATTAATGAAAAAAAACCTAGACAGATAAGTTTTAGTATTGCATTCTCTGCATTGACACCGTTGATTAGAATTTCTTTCCCAGAATTTATCCCTGGAAGATTATAGTTTTTGTACACACTGCTGGTAAACATAATTAAACAATAATTAATTATTTCTAGCTGTGTTGTTCATCAAAAAAGAAGCAGACATAAAACATGTGCTTTCTGCAATTAGTAATCCGAGTTCAACTTTTCATAATTTGATTCTGACATCTGCTTAAGCAGAAGCTAAGTTTAATCTAGAAGTAATTTTCCTACACAGTACTTTGCACTGGGAGGAAATGCACGAGGCCAAGACCTTCTTTCATATTGATGAGAAGCCTAGGGAGAGGAATACTATTACATCATTCAAGGAAGATAAGCATGAATGTCATAGATTTAAACACAAGCCTGTCCAGCATTTTAAAGTCTTAGAACAGGAGAGCTTGTATATATGATATGGATTAAAGACAAAGATCAATAATTTAGTTTAATTTGGAAATTCCTGTAAAAATGGGAATATAATCTGAAGAATAGTCTTGTGGATTACACTGTTTAACTGTGTTGAAATTCTACCTGCAAATTGAGTCCTATGTAATCATACCAAATTCTTCATTAAAAATTGAAGTAAAATCCCTCTATAAATGACAGTTTGACCCAAAGATTACTACACTAGGTTTCAGTACTTTTCTTAGACTTCTTGACCAAACAAAAGAAACTGAAAATCCAATCTTGAATATTAGGAGAAATCTCTCATTGCATTAAATCTTAAATTCCAAACCAAGGATTTCTGTTTGTGCTTGAATCAGGCTATTGGCTGATGTGTTTTTTTTTCTTAATTGAAAAATGGGATTTTACAGTAGTTACAAAGAGGCTAGTACTCACTAAAGGCACGATCTATTCATTACAGTGAGTGAATCTCACTTAAATTCAGTATCAGCCTGAGCCTTGAACCTGTCATATATTTTGCTCATTTTCCAAAAAATGTTTCCACTTCTATTGTCTTTCTCCTGACAATTATTTTATATCCTGCCAACCTTTACATCTTATCTGTCATAAAGCAAGGAGGAACCCTGTAAAATGTATCCATAAGAATCTTTTACATATAGCACGAAGTTATCCTGCACAGAGAGAAAGAAAAGCTGTGGTAATGAATTTAAAAGGAAAAGCCCTCTAGACATAAGAAGCTGGATAGCTGAGATGGTTGTAGTGGTTTAGCCCTGGCTGGATGCCACGTACCCACCAAGTCATTCTATCACTACTCCTCCTGAATTGGACAGGGGTTGAGAGAGAGAGATATAATGAGAGGTTTCAAAGTTGAGGTAAGGACAGGGACATTGCTCAGCATTTAGCATCACAGGCAAAATTGACTCAACTTAGTGAGAAATAGTTTGTTAATGAACAATCAAAACAAAACAGGGAGATGAGATAGAAAACTGAATCTTAAAAGACCTCCCTCCATCCCTCCTCCAGAACTCTCCTTCCTTCCCATCCAGCGGCACAGGGGGATGGGAGATGGGGGTTGTGGTCAGTTCAATACAGATGGACTTTGCCTCTGCTTCTCCTCAGGGGGAGGCCTCCTCACACTTCCCATTGATACACTGTGGGGTCCTTCAGGTACTGATCCTTCAGATCTTCACAGGATCACAAGTCCTGACAGCAAACCTGCTCTGGCGTGGGCTTCTCTCTCCCAACTGACTCCCAAGTCTTTCCAGGATCTTGGTCCAGAGTGAGGTTCCCACGGAGTCACAGCCTCCTTCAGGCATCCACCCACTCCAGCGTGGGAGTCCTCCACGGGCTGTGAATAGATCTCTGCTCCCTGTGGCCTCCATGGACTGCAGGGGCACAGCTGCCTCACCGTGGTCTTCACCACAGTTCACAGGGGAATCTTTCTTCCAGGACCTAAGCACTCTCCTCCCCCTCCTCCTCCACTGACCTTAGTTTCTACAGAGATGTTTTCACATTCTCACTCCCTATTGCTGCTGCAATTCAGCAACTGCACAGCAACTTCTCTCCTTCTCAAATACATTATTCACAGAGGTGTTTACCTCCATCACTAATTGGCCAGGCTTTGGTCAGCTGCGGGATCCAGCTTAGAATTTACTGGTATTAGCTCTATCAGCTACAGGGGAAGCTTCTGGCAACTCTTTGTTTAAAGAAGCCACCCCTGTAGCCCACTCGTTCTCAAAAAATTTATCAGGAAAAACTACTATAGTTTTTAGAAAAATAGATGAATGCATAAACATTTGCAATTATATTTGTGTTTATGTTTCATAGTTGGTTAATTTTTTTCTGATTTCACATTTTTATGAAACACTTATCTACTGATAATGTTTTGACTACTTGATGGTTGTAGTGAAAGGAGTTAAGATATAAAATATTGACATTTTTACATATTTCTCAGTGTCATTTGAGAGTGGTCATGGGGGAACAGCCATTAAAAGAGTGTTTTCCTAATTCCATCTACCTCCTTTAAGCTTTTCTGCCTTGATAGATTTAGTTCAAGACTGCAGTTTGCTGTCTCTTGACAGCTTTGCCCTCTTTGATACTTCTAATATCTGTTTTGCTCTTTTACTGTGGGAGTGGCTTCAACAACACACAGGATATCTAGACTGATCGCTTTCAACATGTAGCTGTTCCCATAAAATGACAATAAATTCTGTAAAAGTTTAAGTTTGGAGAATCTGAGCTTCCTTATAGTTGTGAGTATTTCTACAGGCAGCAGCCTATGAAATTAAGGCAAATTATCTTTGTAAGTAAGCGATTACTATAATGGCTAGTCACTTATTTAGAAAGATAATTTGCATTCACAAAACAGTAAAAGAATATCTGTGTCCAAAAGTTCCAGATAAATGACAATTTGCCTGTCCATCCCTGATAAATAGACATCCTAAATTTTTAAAACTGAAAAAAAATCCTCAATGGCTTAAGTACATTTTGCCTTGAGGAACTTCAGTGAGTTTGAACCTGAAATGCAGTCCAGGGATGAATATTTAATTTCACTTTCCTTATAAGTGAAGTTGAATCAGTTCTACGAGTCTATGGGTGACAGTTTCAAATTTCGTCTCAGACAGGCAATCATCAGAGAATAACATAAGAGCAGGGCTAAAAGTTGGTGATTCAGTAATGACATTTTAATATTACAGAGCAGTAGTAAAGAGATCTGCGGTCCCTTGTGAAAGCTTCTGTTGACTTACTAATCAATACCATCATAACAAGCAGCATATGTAAAATTGTACAAAGAGTCAGTGCCTGAGGATATTGGAGAAATGCATTCCTCACACTTTCCTGGGTTTGTAGTTTATGGCTTTTTCTCTATAAATGATTCACAGCAGTACAATTTCAATCTGCAGACCAGTTGTGAGCACTGAAGGCACTATGATCCACTCTTGGGACTTTCACAGTTGTGGTCAGAGTTACTCACATTTGTCTCAACTTTTAAATTAGTTTTCCCTGGGGTATCTCCTTACCTTGTTTAGGGTTAGGATCAGATTCAAATATGGATGACCGCAATACTGTTGCAATTAATGTAGTGGAACCTCCTAGCCAAACACTGGTCTTCACTGCTATCTTCAAAGGTCAAACCTTCATTAGCTGTATCGGTCTCTGAGATCTAGAAAATAGTTTGGTGCAAGGAAAAGGGGTCTGTCACTCTAGGCAAAAAAAGAGAAATAACAATAAATTAAATAGAGTTGAAGTAGAGCGGAAAAATAGTAAAAGAATCATAGAATCATAGAATGGTTTGGATTGAAAGGGACCTTTAAAGGTCATCTAGTTCAAATCTTCTGCAGTGAGCGGGGACATCTTTAACTAGGTCAGGTTGCTCAAAGCCCCATTCAGTCCTCACCTTCCATAGAGCATCTACCACCTCTCTGGGAAACCAGTTCTAGTCTCTCATTACCCTCGTAAAAAAAAAAAAAAAAAAAAAATCTTCACTACATTTAGTTTGAATCTAGCCTTTTTTTCTTTAAAAGCATTACTCCTTGTTCTGTCACTACAGCCCCTATTAAAAAGTTGTCTCCATCTTTCCTATAAGCCCCTTTAAGTATTGAAAGGAGAAAGAAGAGCCTTCTCCAGGCTAAATAACCCTTGCTTTCTCAGCCTTTCTTCATAGGAGAGATGCTCCATTTTCTTGGCCCTACTCAGGATCTGATCAAACAGGTTCATGTCATTCCTGTGCTGACGAGTCCAGAACTGAATGCAATAATCCATGTGAGGTCTCCCCATAGAGGAGTAGAGGGGCAGAATAACTTCCTTTGACCTGTTGGCCATGTTTCCTTTGATACAGCCCCAGAGATAGTTGGTTTGTTGGCTGTGAGCGCATATTGCCAGCTCATTACCAGCTTTTCATCCACCAATACCCCCAAGTCCTTCTTGGCAGCTCTACTCTCAATTGCTTCATTCCAAGACCTGCATTGATACCAAGGTTGCCCTGACAGGTTCAAGACTTTGCACTTGGCCTTGTTGAACATCATGAGGTTTATATTGGCCCACTACTCAATCTTGTCCAAGTCCCTCTGGATGGCATCCTATCCCTCAGATGTGTCAACCTCACCACTCAGCTCAGTGGCAGTGCCAAACTTGCTGAGAGTGCACTCAATCCTAATATGGACGCCTAAGGAACACTATTTATCACTCCAATTTTAAAGCCTTGCAGAGTTTGTAGTGTTTGATTGTGATATAACATAAATAACAGACAAAAATTAGTCCTGATGGTGCAGTATCATGGCATAAATCTGACACTGACAAGCAGCTATTGCAAAATAATTATATGATCTCTTAGTTATTAATCTGCAATATTAGAGTGTCTTGAACAATTGCAAAAGTGCGTAAATAACTACTTGTGTTTAATAAAATAACAATGAGCTGTGAGTTGTTAAAAATAATATTTCTATCTAAACCAATGACAATTCAATAAATCATGTTTTAAAAATTATGTAGAGATGCATCTTTGAATAATTTCAGATTAGAATTTCACTTAGTGTTTGCTTAGTTCAATTTAGTTTTATAAACAATGTCTTGTCAGTATACAGATATTTGCATTTAGCTATTTGTGTGTGTGTGTGTGTGTGTTGGGGGGTAAGCTTATATGCCATTTTCTTTAATATTTTCTAGGGGATGGTTTGCCCACCTTTTCGTTTAAGATTTCCAGTAAGATGAGTGGCTTTATCATTTGGATTTCAGAAATTAGTAGGAGGAATGAAATAGAAGAGTATAAACCAGAAAATGAAACAAGACAAAGAGATATATAGTGAGTCTCATACTAATTCATAATTGTAGTTTTCTTTCTATCATATTGGATTTAGAGGAACAAACGAGTAATAATTAGGCTTGTATACACAGAAGAGCATCATCTTTCTTTCCCTACTATGAAGAGTAGTAAAATGTGCTCAATTTTTTCAAGTTGATTCTAATAGATTGATTCCTGTAGCTTACTGAGATCGATGGATTTCCTCATACACTGGAAAGCTAAATATTAAGTGGTTTGCTGGATACGATCCTAGTCACATAGCGGTCTCTGTAGTCATAAGAACAGAACTTTGATTGAAATCAGCATTTTGATCTGAGCAAAAAAAACCCCAAACTACAAAACCAACCTCTCCCCTTCCCCCCCCACCCCGCCAATAATACTTGTGATCTTAAAACAATTATTGAATCATTTTTTGTTTTAACATAGATCTGTGAAATAAACATTTAGAGAAGCCATCTAATGTGTGGTGTACAAGAACATTTTTTGCCTCATCTGAGGATAAGGTGGCTTCCTAATTAATATACCAAATGAGGATGACTCAATGCAATGGACTTTATGTATTTCACAATAAGGGAAAATGCATGTAACCCAAAAGGGAAGCGAGTAGAAATGAAATGCTACCAATTAATATATTTTAATATGTTTTAAGAAACTTAGGAGAGATCACTCTTCAGTATACAACATCCCTTTTAAATTTTAAAAGAAACTTCAACAAACATAGTATTAGTATTAGTTTTAGCTCTAGCATAAAGGTGAATACATAAGTAAATCTAGGGAGGTCTTTAAATATTGTCATCAATGTGATTTATAATTCCTTTTGATATTTCCTACCGGATCCTGTTGGTCAATTTTGTTCTTCAGAAAGTCAAGCTTCCTGTTAATAAATGTATTGATGTGTTCTGCGTTACCTTTTTGAAGAGTAATTGCCTAAATAAAGAAAACAAAATATTATTTTTTTGCCAAAGGAGTGAAGGAAGGCAGGGTCTTTTTGCTGTAGTGATAACTGAACAGTCACCAAAAGGTGAATATTATTTTCATTGAAGTGAACATACTAAAATATTGGTAACGTATCCTTTAAATGTATACATTTGATGGTTTAGCCAGGTGCACACCAAGTCATAAAATCACTCCCCCTTCTAAACTGGACAGGAGAGAGACAGAAATGTAGCAAATGGATTGTGAGTTGAGATAGGACAGAAAGATCACTCAGCAATTAGCGTCATGGGCAAAACAGATTCAACTGGGGTAGAAATGGTTTGATTTATTAAAGAAACAATAAGGGCAGGGAGATGAGAAATAAAATTGAATCTTAAAAACACCTCCTCCCACCCTTCCCTCTTCCCAGGACTCCCCTTCCTACCCCCTGGCAGCACAGGGGATGGGATATGGATGGCAGTTGAGGTCAGTTCATTACAGATGGACTTTGCCACTGCTTCTCAGAGGAGGTTTCACACTTCCCACAGCTACAGTGTGGGGTCCCTTCCCATGGGAGACAGTTCCTCTCAAACTGCTCCAGCATGGGGCCTCCCATTGGGGCAGCTCTTCACACACTGCCCCAACGTGGGTCATCTATAGGAAGAATAGTCCTTGAGATACTGACACAAGATCACAAGTCCTGATAGCAAACCTGCTCTCTGATGTGGGATCCTCTCTCCCAACTGACTCCCAAGTCCTGCCAGGAACTTGCTGCAGGGTGAGCTTCCCACAGAGTCAGAGCCTTCTTCAGGCATCCATCTGCTCTGACGTGGGGTCCTCCCACGTAGGGGCTGTGAGTGGATCTCTGCTCCCTGATGGCCTCCATAGACTGCAGGGGCACAGATGCCTCACCATGGTCTTTACCACAGGTCACAGGGGAGTCTTTCTTTCAGGGCCTAAGCACCCTCCTTCCCCTCTTTCTCTACTGACCTTGCTGTCTGAGATGTTTTCACATTCTCACTCCCTGTTGCTGCTGCAGTTTAGCAACCACACAACAACTTCTTTTCCTTCTCAAATATGTTATTCACAAAGGTGTTACCTCCGTCACTAATTGACCAGGCCTGGGTCAGCTGCGAGGTCCATCTTAGAATTTACTGGCATTAGCCCTATCAGCTACAGGGGAAGCTTCTGGTAGATCCTTGTTTAAGGAAGCCACCCCTGTAGCTCCCCCTGCTACCAAAAAACCTGGCCCAGGCAAAAACACTACAATACTGAAAGGACATTGGTAAAATATACTTTTTTTAATCAATTAAAAAAGAAGATAAATGTTTAGACTTTTGATCTTCAGCATGTTTCTACATATTTTCTGAGGCATAACTAAGAGGAGCTTCCAACAGTACTCTGTACCTTCAAAAATGTTTTTTACAAGATATTGGTGTTGGTACTTACTGGGACCATGCTGTGGCAACTGGAAATTCAGCATGGAAGTCTCCTTTGATGTTCAATTAAAATTTATATGCTATTAGACTTTTTCACCTTTTTTGGTTTACTTTTAGCTTTCTCTGGTTTTATTTTATAGTCAGGTATCTGTTACTTTTATATACACTATGTAAATGTACTCAATAACATAAAAATCTGTTGCCATTTCCTGATTATATGTCTTACTGGATTGCTAGAAAATAGTGAATACTTCTGCCATGAAGTATTTGGGAACCAAATCCAAATTGTGTGCATGTCAGATAAACCTCAGCTGTTTCAGAGGCTGCAGGTTTGTAGATGACAAGTGAACCACTGCGTGTGATTTTTTTTAGCTTAATGTTTATCATAGTCTGTCTTCTTAAAGTTTTTAGCTTTTCCCAATAGAATGTTTTTGTGCAACAATGAATAAAGTACATTTTTTGGAGCTAGCAACTCCGATATCTGAGTAAAGATCAAAATCAAATTAATAGTGCAAATATCATCCAGATACTGTTTCTAATCTCATGCTATTAAAACTACTGATGTGATTCTCATAGATTTCAGTTGAATAATACCATCCACAATTCTTCATATGATCTATGCTTTTGCATAGGAAAGAATGGAGCAGTATGGAAACGAAAAATCTTGTACAAATAATAATAACAACAATAATAATAATTTTATATAAATAAAAGTACTGCCAGAAAAGAATATTTTATTCCTAGATAATCTCCTTGATTGGATTTTATTTTGACTAGAGAAGTAAATGGGATAGCTACATATTATGTGTTTGCAAGAGATATGTATAGTTGCTAGCAACAGGACAAGGGGTAATAGGATGAAGCTGGAACACAAAAAGTTCCACTTAAATATAAGAAAAAACTATTTCACTGTGAGGGTGATGGAGCAGTGGAACAGGCTGCCCAGAGGGGTTGTGGAGTCTCCTTCCTTGGAGGTCTTCAAGACTCACCTGGACATGTTCCTATGCGACTTAATCTAGGTGACCCTGCTTCTGCAGGGGGGTTGGACTAGCTGATCTCTAAAGGTCCCTTCCAAACCCTAACATTCTATGACTCTATGATATCTATATATATGAATACGTGTATGTGTCTATCTCAGCTAAAACTATTTCATGCTTTCACCAAATCCCTAAATACAACCATGATTACCCTGAATACTTTCTCTCATCTGGAAGGTACTGCTCTCCAGTAGGATTTTGAAAAAATATGTTGATGTAAAAATAGTGCTGCCCTTTGTTCCTCTAGTGTAGAATCCATAGCATGAATTATGACTGTCAGTAAGAAGGAGATGTCTTAAAACACATAAAATTTTATTATTTTTCTTTAAGCAAGGAACGTGCATTTCCTCACTAAAACTGGAAGCAAGACCAAAAAATACCACATTATGCTAAGTAGTTAATGTTCTTAATTTTGAAAAGCAAGTTGAATTAAAAATTAGAGGAAATAGATAATGTTCTAAAAGCTTAGAATCTTGTGTGGTTTTCCGAAGAAGACTCTCAGTCTATGCTACATAATAATGTACTGTGTTTTGCCAGCAGTAATATAAAGCATATGTAAAATAAAGAGTAGATTTGCATTTGCATATGGAATGTCACTTATTTCTTGTCAAAATGAAAAAGTAATGTGTCCATTCTGCAAACTTGTGGATTATATCTGTTAGAGAGATATAGACAAATTCATAACAGCTTCTCTGCCAGTTTTGGTTGATATAAAGGCAGTTCTGAAGAGCAAAATAACTGGTCTGGTCCGGTAGTTGCCTTGAGGTTTTGCATTTTTGTAAATGCCCAGACTTATGAAGAGCCCCACAACAAGCATTGCCATGTCTTTTGAAACTATGTTTTGCTTTTTGGCTGGCCAGTCATGTTGGGAAAAGCAAAGGGAATGAAAATCTTTTGTGCACTGTGGGAGGTGGACAGCTCGTTTCCATAATCTCTTGACCTCCAATCTGACCTTGTGTTCTCAGCCTTTTCAGAACAATTTATGTTTTCAAGGCATTTGCATAGGCAGCCTCCTGCAGAGCCACTATCCCTGGTTGCTGATCTGGATGTGTTCTGCTATTTTGAGCACTAAACATTTTAAAATTTACCAATTCTGACAAGCAACTGGTGACATTTTTATGGAAATTATATTTTTTAAGCTATTGAATACTTACTGGGTGTATGTTCTATATTTCACTTATCTTTTGACCGCAAAGTACTTGTGAAATGAACATTTAGATTGGATTGAGGACATCCTAAGCTTGATCTGCTGTAGGTGTGAAGAAAGACAGTCTTGGAGGTACATGCTTTGCAGCATGTCAAACCAAATAAATAAGGCTTGCCATGATGATGTGAATGTGAATGTACAAGGTATCAATGGTACTTTCTTGTTAAATCTCCATGCCTGACCTTTTATAGCACTTGTTATATGACAGGTTAACTCCTGACACCTGAGTGAGTGAAATCACTTTTTGGATTTATCAACTATTATTCAACTATTGAGTAAACTGCATAGTTGCTTTATCCCACCCTATTTCCCTCCATTTTCTAAACCTGATCTTGGCTAGGCAACTCATTTAAGCACAAGTTTAAGTGTTTTGCTAAATCAGCAGCAGAAATAGTCATCAGTTATATTTTATTTTATTATATGATAGAAATATTGCAAATGCTTATGAATAGTATTTGCTGCAAGCATTTATTTAATAGTGACTTATGAATACATGTTTCTTATATGTCCAGTTTAATTTTCTGCCTTGAGACTGTACTGAAGAAAAAATTTGTGAACAGTCCTTTGAGTTGCCCAGAAGACTCAGAAACCTCTATAAACAGTCAATCTCAAGCTTATCTTTAACTTGAATATTAGGATTTGCACAAGATATTTCTCAATTCAAATGTTTTGAAATTCCTATATCCAAAAATAGTGATGTATGCTTCATGTATTTCTTACCTAAATGTAAATTTTATCATTTTGCCAGGGTCAAATGTGAACTCAAAAAACATTGCTTCTTTTAATTTTGGGTCTGAACAGTTCAGCTCCTTCTAATGAGGTGGGTTATTTGCCTCATTAATATAATTGCATTGTTATTCTGTGTTTTTATCTTCAGCACTAGACTGTTTTCCAGCAACAATCGTTATACAAGTCATACTAATTTGTACATTTTCACTGCCCTAATATTCCACTGAGATACTATTTTAATTAAAACATGACCTTATTATTCATAACTAAATGTGAAGCATAACCTTTTATCCTCAAGGAGTGTCATCAAAGGTTGCATCTTAGTTCTGTATCAGATCAATGACTGTCATGCAGGATGAAACTCCTATCATCTGTGAATGGCACCCAATGGTAATTTATAACATTACCTGTCAACTCATCTGTCTTTAGAGACACACTGAAGTCATTCTCAACTTGCCTTAGATGCTTTCATTTAGCACTGCCTAGCCATCTCTCCCCAGTAATAGTTGGGAGACAATTCATAAAATCAAAGTGAATTACCATGTTTATATGTGTCTGAGTATGAAAGGCAGTAAGCAAGTCTCTGAAGGCTGAAATAAGTTTGTGTTTGCTGTACTACCAATTTATTTTCTTATTATACCCGGAGGGGAACTACTTTTGTTTTAAAAGGTGAGCTGTTCTGCTTCAGAGTTAGGGAACTGTGAAGCAAAACTGAATGGTTGGATCTATCTCAGAGGAAGAGTGAATAAAATGCCCTGCAATAAAAATAGTTAGCCTCAGGTCAGCATAAAAATTCATTACCGTGGCAATAGAATATACTAAAAGAAAAAGTAACTAATGAAATAACCAAATGAAGTACAGACTGTCATATATAAATGTTTAGGATTTTTTTTCCCTTTTTCAAGCATTAGAGATATCATCTGGAAACCCATACCTTGCCCATAAAGGGTGTCATTATCTCTGTCATTGTACATGGCCTATTCAACAACTAGTTCCATCAGGCAACACATCCTTTTGCAAAATGTCCATATACACTGACCTGCTTGCAGTCTTTTGGGCTCCTTTTCTCCACCCAACCATTCATGGAAGTGATAAGGATGATGAAAAAGGAAGGGCTAAAAAGGAAAATGCAGAAGCTCTTTTAAGAGTGTTGCTGGATTTAGATAACTGTTGTGATTTTGTTCTTATCACAGTTGGGCATCTTTCGAGGGAATTGTTTTGTTTTACTTCTCTGTCACAACCAAGCTAAAAAAACCCCAACCCTTCTCAAGATAATACTGTTAAAAAAGGTCATTTAATGAAATAATTTTGTTTGCTTGTTTTGCTCATTGTTTAGTATCAATTGATTACTCTCATAACATTTAATAGGACTAGGTCTAATCAAAAGGTCAACTGGCAATTACTGTTATTCTCCGGTACTGTTTAACTCAGATGGCAGAACACATGCAGCTGTGGAGCCAATTATTTCAGTAACTTTTTGAAACTGTGAATGTATTGATAAATTTTTGTGTAGACCGTCTAGAATAAGATGGTATTTGGCTGTTCTGTAGCACAATAGAACAATATTATGGAAACTTCAGATACAGAAATTTGCAGGGAATAAAATTTTCATATTGGAAGGATCTTAATATAATTAGAAGGCACAGAAATTTCATGGTGTAGACTAAGTCATTATTAAATTGATTGAAACTACAGAAAAAACCCACAAGATATGTATTTAAAAATAACCAAGTTTTTGATGGTGAATTAATTTTCATAAAAACAAAAAATCCAAAAACTCACAGTCAAAGAAACATTCGTATTCTGAATAATTAAAAATAAAAGTTATTGTTTCTAGTATTACAGAAAACAGGGAAACATTCTCATTCAAACTAGAAATTCTATGGTGGCTCAACCCCAGTCAGCAAATTATCATGGCATAGCTACTCTCTCACCCCCACCCCACCTCCACACTGGTGGGATCACAAGGAAAAACAAAACCAAGCAAAACACGTGGGTTTTACTACTATTTAATACAGTTTTAATACTATTTAATAATATGATTTTTAAGTTATTATTTTTATTTCAAAATATTAGTTTAATAATAGTAATAATTGTAAAGAAAATAATGTAACAGAAAGAGAAAGAAACAAACCTCAAGAAAAACTAGTGGTGCACAATGCAATTGCTCACCACCTGTTAACTGATGCTTAGCCAGTCCCTGAGTGGTGATCTACTCCTCCCAGTCAACTCATCCCTATCCTAGCCATTCAAGAAGCTATTACCAAATCTTCTAATGTTATTCTTCTTTTTCCTTTCTACCTCTAATTTTTTTAAGTTCAGTCATCAGCACTTAATTTCTTATGCAGCCTTCCACTGTTGTAAAGTCATCAATGGTTTTAGTACAGCATCACTCCTTGAGGAAAAAAAATAGAAAATCAAAACCAAAAGCAAAAATGCCCTACACATGTAAACAATAAAAAGGAAAAGTGGTGTATTGCAAAAATTAGTACCTTCATTGTACAGCTTAGCAATACTTTTTTGAATTCCTTATAGAGGAGTTAAAAAAAAAAAACAAACCCAAACGGGGTAATTCTGCCATAAGAATCACCTATAGATTAGTGTTATGCACTGTAACACAAAACTTTGTCATTGCCTTTGCTCAGTTTCCTTTTAATCTTCAAAACTTCTTACTTGGAATATTTCACATTCCTTTTATTGAATCTGTTTCATACTAGCTTGCCAGTTAAGAAAAGCATTTTTTCTTCTTTCAAGGCAGAAGGTTTTCTAAATCTTAGCAGTATGTCATTTTGACAGTACCTCAGAATGGAAAAGAAAAATAGTAATAAAGCATGTTCATGTCCTAAGAACTGACTTTAAAAGAGCTATGCCAAGTTCCATGGATGTTTTTTAGTGAATTCATGAATTCTATTTAGTTTTTAAGTGAAAAATATGTATATATTTCTTGGCTTTATGTCCTTAAAATAATAGTTTTAGCTTTACATTCAGGGGAGAAGATGCCAGATTCTAACATTAACCTGGGGTTCCATTTTCAACTGAAGTCTTTGTGCGTGCTACTGCAAAATAGTCAGGAGGAATAATAAATGTCTGCTGAAGGAAGATTAGCTTCCAGTCCACCAGAATTTACAGGTCTTTTTCAGCAGAGCTCCTACCAAGCCAGTCGATATGTACCAGCGCAGAAAGTTCTGCCATTGCGGATACAAGTCTATGGCTTAGGCATTTTTTAATTCCCTGACATTGCTCAAAACCTATTCTTCCATCCTGTAGAAACCATTCTGAATGATAGTCACCTCATATTGATTGCTTCCTGAGTTTTGTTTCGACGATAGACTTGATGAGAATGCATGTCTTGTTTGGACTTCGTGGTTTTTTATGTGTGACAGATGTAAGGAAGTCATAATCACTTGTGCAAAAAAACAGCTTTAGAGGGAAAGTGTATACATATTTATATGTATTTTTATAATTCCTTGGCTGTTTGAGGTAACTAACAAATATCAAACATCTAGGATGCAACATTTATTTTATTACATTTTTAGAAATCATAACAATCATGAGACTTCTGACAGGTGTAATTCAAATTGAAGTCACACAATGTAATACAATTTTCCGGTTTATCAGCAGAAATCAGTGCTTTAGAAGTCATCCATCCTTTTTTTAAATTGTTGGTCTATTATAGACAGCAACTAGTAGCTTAAGTAAGATTTTTGTTTTTTTGATAGAGATGTAATCTATGAACATGCAAAATAGTTTTTTTCTAAGTTACCAGAGAACTCAGGAACAAGTAATATCCTTTTTTTGATATAAAGTATCCTTGTTCCTTTCTACTTACTAGGTCTCCCCTAAGTACAGTACATCAGTGAATTTAACATTCTATTCATGCAAATCTTCCCATCAGTTCTCAGTAATACTCTCTAGATCATAAAAGAGCAATTCCAATTCCAATTTCTCTTTTTTATTACCCAGGCTTCTACATTCATATATAGGCAACTAAAGCATTTCTGTTCAAGCTTCTTGGTGCCTTGATTAATTTTATTCTTGACATCTTGATTTTGTGCTAAATGAGTGTTCATTTGTTTCTCCTTTACACCCTCCTTGGTGGTTGTTAGTTTAATGCCCTCTGACTGGCTGAGTCAGCCGATTCCTCACAAGTTCTATAGATTCAGATGGATAAATGACACTTGTACTAAAATGAGCCATCACCAATAAATTCTTGTGCAATGACTAGAGATACATAAATAATCTTGTATTTATGCTGTGAATAATATTTATTTTAGTAATGTAAGTCAAGCATCTGCTCTAAGCTACTCTATAGGCTTTCTCTATTTTCCAAATTTTCTAAATTTAAAGGCACTCTTAAAGTAAAAAAAGTAATAATCTGGAATCTCTCTGCTGGGGGAAGAAACAGCTTGGATAAAGTCTTATCAACTGAAATATCATCACTTATGATCAGAGCTAGGACTCATTGAATGATTGAGTCACCTGGAAATGGGGTTTTCTTCTCATTCACTAACCGTTCCAGCACATTACTGACATTCCTAAGTGATGACAGTTGCATCTCAACCAAGGGAAACAAAAATCCATCCTGTTATCTGTCTGTTGATGCAGGATACTATTATTCTTAGTAATAAGTCTCTGAAAAAAATGTTTTTTTCTTTTTTTCCAACTCATTAGGTTCTTTCTGTTTGTGGGAAATCATAGCTATTATGCAACACTAGCCAAGCAACTGTTTTCAGCTATTATCAATTCATTCCCATGAGACGGGATTTATTTTATACAGGAGGACCTTCTGCACATATGGAATTTTCCCTGGACCTCTAAATCTATCTTTCTCTTGTCTTATTCATTCTCATCTCTCTCCTGTTATCTAGAATATTTCCATATCTTCTAACCTGTAGGGAAAAGTTTTCACCCTCTTACTCTAGTTTCCACTCTGTTCTGTATCAAGTAGATATATTTTTAAAATCAGATTATGAAATTCTCCTCATTTTCTCCTTGTTTTTAGAAATTAACTACCACTCATCTTTAATTTGTAACGTAGCCACTGGTTTGTACAAAGAAAGGTCCTTTTGACTTCAGAAAAGAACTGAAATAGAGCATCAAAACGTCTTGTAGGTAATATCCTGTTACAGTGCTGACCAGTGCAGTGTGAAGCAAACAACTGTATCTAGAAAATATACCTACCACTTTTAGATATCTTGTTAGTCTGTTTTTAATAGAAATTGTTCTGCATCTCAAATTTTTGTGTCAGTTTTGCAACCACTTACACGCTTCAAATCCTAAATAAGATTGCAAACTTATGCTATCATGCACCAGGGTTATTCTGACTTTACATCTAAATAACAATACATTTTTCTTTTCTGCTACCTACTGCTTCATAACATTTCTTTCAGGCTTTGGAGGACATATACTGTGATTAAATTAAAGCTTATAATGTGATTAAAATGTGGTTATTGCAGTTTAGTGTCATAATAACAAAAAATATCTGGAACTCTGTTTCAGTGGCTGTACTGGTTGACTTCATTGAGTCTGTGTTAAAAATTGTTTGTGGAAAAAAAAATCTAGTCTTTAAATGCCATGGAACAAGACTTTTAAAATAGAGTCTCCTGTTCAGTACAAGTTAATCAGCTGACAGCATACTCAGAAGAAACAGCTTTGAGTCAGCACCCACTACATGCCTTTGTAACACTCTTGTTTCAATTAAACAGTTCGAATCTCCTGAAATGAAGAAATTATGAAGAAAGAAAACTTGATATTGTTTTCCAAACATTGAAATACAATCTTTAAGTTCCTCCAGTGCCTCAGTTTCTCCATACTTAACTCGAAGATAATTATTTCTCCATTTAAGGCTTACTGAATTATATATAAGAGAATGTTACAGTAAAGCCAAGCATTCTTATTATCCCTATTAATTACGTTTACAGTCTGTAGTCTGCATACTGACCCATGATATCATAGAATCATGGGATGGTAGGGATTGGAAGGGACCTTTACAGATCATTTAGTCCAACCACCCTGCAGAAGCAGGTCCATCTAGATCAGGTTGTGCAGGAAAGTGACCAGGCAAATCTTGAAGACCTCCAAGGAAGGAGACTCTACAACCTCCTTGAGCAGCCTGTGCCACTGCTCCCTCATCCATAAGAAAAAAATCTTTTTTTCTTATGTTTAAGTGGAACTTTTTGTGTTATAAATTCTCCCTATTACCCTTTGTCCTGTTGCTAGATACAACAGAAAAAAGGGATGCCCCAGCCTCCTGACATCAATCATTTGTATACTTCTAAATATTACTGACATCCCCCCTCAATGTTCTCTAGACTAAACAGCCCCAGTTCCGCAGCCTTTCCTCATAAGGGAGATATTTCATTCCTCTAATCATCTTGGTGGCCCTGCTCTGGACTCTCTCCAGAAGTTCTCTGTCCCTCTTGAGCTGAGGAGCCCAGAACTGGAAACAGGGCTCCAGATGAGGCCTCGCCAGGGCAGAGTAGAAGGGCAGACGAACCTCCCTTGACCTGCTGGCGACACTCTTCTTGATACATCCCAGGATGCCATTGGCCTTCTTGGCCACAAAGGCACATTGCTGGCTCGTGGTTAGTTTATTATAAACCCCGAGCCTGTACTGGCGCAGGGGGTTGTTCCTTCCCAGGTGCAGGACTCTGCAATTGTCTTTGTTGAACATCAAGAGGTTCTGCTCTGCCCAACTCCTAAACCAGTCAAGACGCCGATGAATGGCAGCACAGCCTTCCAGGGAATCAGACAGTCCTCCCACTTTGGTGTCATCAGCGAACTTTCCGAGGGTCACTCTGCCTACTCAACCAGGTCATTGATGAAGATGTTGAACAAGACTGGCCCCAGAACTTATCCCTGTGGAACTCCACTGGCCACAGGCCTCCAACTCAATTCTGTGCCATTGATCACCACCCTCTGAGCTCTGTCATTCATCCAGTTCTCACTTTTCTATGAGGATGTTATAGGAGATAATTTCAAAAGCCCTGCTGAAGTCCAGGTAGATGATATCTACTGCTATCCCCTCATCAAGCCAGCCGGCTATGCCCTCATAGAAGGCTATCAGGTTGCTCAAACAGGATTTCCCCTTGATGAATCCATATTGACTCCCCCTGATAACCGTCTTTTCCTTCATATGTTTAGTGACTATGAAAGCAATTGCTCTGCATGGAGTCCTATGACTGAAAGCACAATACAATATTAAAAGAAAACATGCACAATTATGAATCACCAGCACACACATACACAAATACACACACAAAAAAACCCAAACAAACCAACCCACCAAACCCCTGAAAAATCCTTTCTTTGCAAATAATATATGACTCAAAATTTGCTTTTCCCTGTCTAGCTCAATGCTGGAGCTTTACCAGTCTCCAGGGGAAGTCAAGATCTGCGTTTAAATAAAGATATTAATAACTAGAGCTAGGTTGTTTTTTGCAAAGATGGTAACTATTGTAAGTTACTTTGTATAAGAGAGCATATGAAATGAACTGAAATACATTCCAAATATTCTGAAGAGTTCATTTTTTGTCATTTATTACATCTTTTATGGCAAATTATAGGTTATATTGTAGGGAGTCTAATAAATCCATTATTCAGGAATTATTGAACGAATTCTATTAAAGCAATTTAAGCTTAATTTTAGTGTATATTGCTAGGACAGCTCATACACTAAGAGGCAGAATATGGTCATTAAAGGCTTGTCACCGTTACTTAATAAAAAAAAAGTAAACAAACAGCCAACAATACAATTTTATTGGTGGAAACAAGTAGCTGTGTAATTCTGTCTTGGTTTAAATGTTTAATGTGAAATGAGAGTAACAGTCTTTTGAAGATTATGTAAATGTTAGGTTAAGGAGACTTTGGAATGGTATGCAAACAAAAATATGGTTCCACAATTTATTCTGAGGGATGAGAAGCAAAAGGGGTTGCAGTAATATAGGGTTATAGGATGGTGAACAGTGATCAGATCCCTATAACATATGTCCATTATTATCTTTTTTAGGTAGGAAATCCTCAAGAAGTGTGACACCATTCTAAGTGTTAACGAGATATACTATATTATAGTTTACATCTGTATGTCTAATCTCTCTATTGCGCAGGACATTGTGCTACGCTTGGGCCACATTTGGACCTTGCCACTAGTTACAAAGTAAAGAACCAAAGTCCTTCTTGCTGTTAACTAAACCTTGTTTCATACTTCATTGCTGACAGTTTTGAAACTCCTGTGCCTTTTTATCCTTCTGGAGTTGTAAGGTTTTTTTAAATAGAACTTTGAAATCATCATTTTTTAAGGTGGCCATGAAAGATGTCATTTCTACTTTTAGACTGCATAACTCTGCTCTGTCCAACAAAAGGTACTGCTAGGGATTTAATACTCGACAAGACACAGTCAGCACATTTCCTTCTAATTTTGCTTACAAATACTATTTCCATCTGTGTGGTCTGGGAAACTGAGAACTGGGAATGATCCAAATTGTTTATATTCTGTCAACTTACAATGTTTTTTGATTTTTCATTCCTTAAACTATATAAATCTTTTCAAAGCTTTGCTAGTTAAGATTGTTTTCTCAAGACAGTGTCCAGCAGTGCAAGTACACTGAGGCTATCATGCTTCATGCTGTGTTTAATCTGCTTTAAGACATAACAAATAAAATAAAGAAATAGCTGAGTCAGCTGGTCACTAAATTTGCCTGTCTCTGTCTGGACTGGCTTGGATGTCAGCAAGGGTCTCTTTTTTTAATAGGTTGAGATCACCTGTTGATGTTTTTACCCTCCAGTAGAGGTTGCTGATGATCAGGTGAAGGACTAAGCAGATAGTCTTTGTCCATTAATTTCCTCTTCCAGCTGCAGAGACTGGTGCAGGAATAGATGGCTCTGACTTCTCAGCACCACTCCTTTTTGTTTCAGCTGCCAAGAGGAAGTAAATGGTGCCAATTTTATTGTATTTCTGCTTCAAATCTCATATGCAACACCAGAAACACTTGAGAAATGTCAGGAAAAAAATTACTATTGAATATAGGTATTTAGATCACAAGATAGGAAATGCATTATATGAGGAACCTGTTTTGTAAACAGAGTAATAACATTTCTGAGGCTCTACACTCATCAGGATCTTAATTTTGCTTGCTTAATTTTATTTTCTATGGAAGTAGAAATAGAAATACCAGTAAGCTATCTGTAAGACAGATATTAGTATAGTTTAGTAGATAGTAAATGTGGTAATGTGGTTTCAGATGAGTTTATTTCATATATGGTTCATGGTTGTCAGGCACATACTGGTCCAACACATATTAATTGCTCTCCTGATTAATTCCTGGCCTTATATAAGACATCAGTATTCGCAAAACTGGGCCTTGTCTTTGGCCTGGTCATGTCGTAGTAGAGTCAAATCTAGTGGAAGCTAGCTACAGATAGCAATTTTTTTTAATCTCTGCCACCATTAAATTTGTGATAATAATGAATTGAATAATACTGTCACTTTAGTGGTTAAAGTAATAGCTGAAAGTAAGTTCACAGTAACTCATTCATGCATGAGGGGAAAGATTGACTGACTGAATTTGAAGCTTTTTCTTCTTTAAATGATGATATTTCTCTTCTCTAGTGAACCTGTAAGTAAAAGACTACCATGCCCCAGCAACCTCTGGTGTGTAATACTCATTTAAGAAATGACATTAGGAAAAATATTTTTGTCATATTTTCACTACATATTATTATGTCTTCAGTAGTTGTTTCTACAGCACTTTTGTTGTGAGACAACACAATGTGCTTTTGTCAAAGCACAATGTTCCTTTCTGCTGAAAACAGGTGTATTGCAATCCTCATTAAAATAAATTAAATAGTCAGCCATGACTATATATCTAATTACTTAATTTGCTGGCTTTTTCTAAGGAGATATGGAGAATGGAAATTATTTATGAATCTAAGTGAAATATTGCTTCCTAGTCTTCCAATATTTGATATGTACTGATGTATGTGCAGGTAAAGACTATTTTCTTGTCTGTATTGTTCTCGTTATTATATTAAAGAATTTTGGGGTCTGACCCTTTGCTGGCAGAAACCAACTGAATTCAGCTTGCTCTAAGACACCACCTTAATTTCATTAGAAATGTATCCAATAAATACTGCTGGGTGAAATATGTTTATAAAATAATTTGAAAAATATTTGAATGGTTTCTCAACAGGGTAAAAGTAGCTTATTTTTTCCCATTGAAAGGCCAGACCTTTTTTTTTTTTCCTCATGTTGTATAACAGAAAATATTGAAAGGACAGTAATGAGAGAGCAAAGGGGAGGAGAGGCAGTTACAAAAACCTGAAAATTATGGAGAAAATATTTAATGGAAGAAAATATTCCAAAACACAAGTACTGAGTATCTTGGGAGCAAACAGAAAATCAAGATGTACCATTTCTGTAATGATAAGCTACAGTGAGGCAAGAGTTCATCAGCTGAGATCTGGCTCAGTGTGGGCTGCTGTCAAGCCCTATATTTTGTTTTCTGTTATACAACTGGAACTGTAAGAACTGAGTTTCAATAAAAAAGGTGGGTTTTTTTGTTAGAAAACACAAACTCAGCAAAATCCTTGCTCACAAACATGCCAATTCAAGTGGAGATTGTCCCAAGAAATATTTCCCACATCTATTGATTGTTTTCAGAAAAGAAAGAGGAAATATCTATCCTGTAACATTCAGTAACTAGCATCGACTAGGAAGCAAAGTTCATGCCTCTGCTTTGCCTCATTAGTGTAAGGGACTTCAATGTATGCCATCTGTGGGGTACATGGCTTCAGTCCCCACTGACTTCTCCACAGCTCTTGTTTTTCATTCTGGAAGAGATGTCACTTTCTCCTTACTCTTGTGAAACTTTGAAGGGCCTTTGTTGTTTTATTGTGGTATGAGAAAGCTTATGAAACCTCACAAAGTAAATCTTGATGGGAAAATGATCTCCCAGCCAGCATTATTTGGGGTCAAGTCTGGTTTACTTCTACAGTTACTGGTACATCTCTATCTCAGATTAGAGTTTGCTCCCAGTAACTGATCAATAACCTTTGGTTTCTTTAGAGAAACTTAGCGTTTTGGATATAATACAAAAAAGTTCTTATTACAAAGTAAAGAGAACTTTGTGCACTTGTTCTTCTAAATGCAAATTGCTCCTCATTTTGGTGGCTTGTTTTCTGCTGTTCATCCACATGTTTATTTATAAACAGATTGCTAGATATGGTAGCAATTACAATGTCAGTAAGAATAATAATCCAGCAAACCAAAGCCAATCATCTTTGCAAAGAAGTACATTGGAAAGGCTAAATTAATACCAGAAAAGTGTAGTCACACTACAGTGAAAAAAATACCCACTTTGGATACTGTGCTTATGACAAAGTCTTTAAAGCATTAATAACTACATGCTCTCAACAAGAAAATGTGATAGTTGAAGGAAAGAAGTACTAAATACCTGTTCTTACAGCAATGCATATTATTAAAGAACATAATGAAACATGTGAATTAGTAATAAAAAGGAAAAGAGCATATGAGTGAAATTTAATGCTAACAGTCTTACAGGGGAGGAGATGGATGCCAAATAGCTAGAGTCATTTAAAATGAGAAAAAATGCAGCATTTTAAAGAAATAGCCTGTGCTGCAGATCTTTGTGCCAGACCAAACACTACACTATTCTTACAAAATCAGATGGATGTAGAGAGTGAATTTAGGGGATGATGATGACAGTGTGAGTCAGCTGCAGAGTACATAGTATCATATAGGTAAGCTGATCTTCTGAGAATATCCCCAAAGGAACTGCAATCAAGAAGATCTTTTTTTATTTTATTTTATCAGGACTAATGACCACAAGGTGAAGAAAACAAGTTTTCTTAGTGACTGTATCTATTTGCATTCCAAAGTGCCCTTAAGGTGATCCTGTTCAATGACTATACAGAGAAAGGCAGAGCAACTTAAATACATTTTTTCAGAATTATCTGAGTGCTTTATTTATCCAGCACAATTTGGAATTTGGAAATGGGTTTGGACCCATATAAATATTGATTATTTTGCAAAGGATGGGAAGGACAATATCTTTGGGGACATATGTGCTATGATTCCGTTGCTATGTGGGAATAACACAAGAAAGAAAACTGGTTGCCGGATTGTGTGGGTTTATAACACACATTTTCTCTCCTTTCGTGTGATAATATATTTGTTACTGTTTCCTAGGGAAAAGTGGTATAGAATATTAATTTTTCACAGGTTCTCAGGGAGTATAATGAATAACATTAGATGGGGCTTGCATACTCAAATATATGCTTACTTTGTAATATAGTCAATTTGTATTAAATTACTAGTTTTCAAAACAATTTTGTTTCGGCTTGAACTGACATTTTCAGAGTCAAGGCAATTTAAATTTACCAACTTGACTGCACTTCTTAATTCAAGTGCACGTTTGAAAAGATTGAAAAAGCTGTTACAATAGCTTAACTCTAGCTGAACAATTTGAGCGTCAAGAGTAATGGAGAGTTGAAGTTTTTTCTCTCTCAGCACAGGCTGCTAAAACAATCTCAGGATTAAATCTAGGATTTTGAAGGTACATCAAAATAATAAAAAAAGGATGGATACTTTTGCAGCCGATCCAGTTCTTCAGTAGGACAACTGGACTTCTAGGTTCTTCCTGTAAAACATAAGTAAGCTCTTAATTCATCCACAGGAAACATGTGGACAGATTTTTTTGTTTGGTTGTCTGGGGTTTGTTTTGGGGTTTTTTTAAAATTAATCAGCATGAAGACAGGTAAAAAAGAAGAAAAACCCCAAACTTTTCCCATACCCTTGTATTTCCTGGACCATCCCTATCACATTCTGTTGGGATTTTCATGAAGGAAGCTGAGAAAAACAAAGATTTATTTGAAATTGCTGTAACTGTGTGTTGTAGCATCATTAGGTTGACTACAGCTTTCTAGATGTAAAAAACATCTAGAAATGGATTTGATAAACTGCTAGACTCAGAGATAGTCTATCAGATTCTGTTTTGTAGGCTATACTTCCTGCATTCTCTGTCTGTTAAGTAGTGTTATTATTCTATGGTACACAGGGAAGATGTTGTCTTTAATATAGCTCACACTTACTGATTATTGATAAAATAAAGTGGAAAGCAAGAGAAATAACTTAGTTCCGTTGTTGCAGATTCTTACAAACAATCATGGTCCATAGATCTGCCAAGGAAGAGGACTATAGTCTTAGGATTGATGCTAATCCATTCTCATTACCTTTCTCTTCACTTTCACTTGTTGGAAAGCCTTCATATTTTTATTACTTATCTGCAGATCTTTTTAATTAAAATTTTAAATATATTATTTATTTTATGATTTTAAAAAATAAGCCACTATAGTTCTTTTTCCAAAGTTAACATTTGATGATTTCAAAAGTTCACTTCAATCCAAATATAGATGAATTGCACTGATAAATGATTTGTGAGTGATTTTCTAGTGAATTATTCATTGATATACATGAAGTAAGACATCCTTACTACTTCTCAGAATTCTGCCTCTTGCATCAAGATCAAAGCAAACATAATTGGAATGATGCTAACAATGCTATAAAATATAGAATATGGAGAGATAGAAAGCCCAGTCCCTTCAGGTTGTAGCAGAACAAATCTAAGAGATAAGTGCTTTCACAGCTACCTAAAAATCAAATAGAGGAAGCTCTGTGGAATATTTTGACAGTCTGTTTATCAAAAATTCAGTGTATCTGGGAGGAATTCAGGAAATCTATTTACATATCTGCTAACTTTAATATATTGAAGATTTGCAATATATAAACATATGTGTGGTAGCAAGAAGCTATGCAGTTTAATAGTGGCTCACTTTTTTTTACCATACAGTTTTTTTCTATCCATCTGCAAAAAATGGAGAATTATTTTGGAGTTATAGTGGTCTGAAATGCCTGGTTTTGTGGACTTCTGTCCTTCTACTTGAGAGTCTCGAAGTATTAATGAATTTACCTATCAAATCTTCATGAGCCAGTATTACCCATTTCTTAGCAGATTATCACCAGTAACATGGAAAGATTTGAGTCTATATCTGTCTTTGGTCTAAAATTTGAGGAAGCCTTATGAAATATGCCCAAGGGGATTTCTGGATTTACCAGAATCATGGACCTAGGTATTTCACCTCTCACTAGGCACAGCTCTGTCTTTGTCTATTTCAAAGTTGAGATGCAATGCAAGAGTGAATATCACTTCATGGCTTAGGCTACGTGCTCCTGACCTTTTCTGGGAGTAATTCTGAGCTATTTGCTCTCATTCCTTGATAAGTAGACCTGTGTTTCTAGGTAAAAAAAAAAAAAAAAAAAAAAAACTAAAAACAACTATAGTGTTCTCTTGCATGTTTTGTAAGAGGAATGATTGGGAAACCAGCTATATAGACCAGTGTTGAAGAGAATCTATCATATAGAACATAGCATCTCCGTGTCCTTCTTGACTCCTTCTATATGTAGGAAAAAACAGTGAAGTGTTTCATGGTATCTTTTGCTTTGATATTGTCACCAATTTAAGGTTAACTTCATCTATGTGTCATCTGGAGGCAGAAATCTCTGTACAAATCTGTCAGAAGGCAGCAATTCCTTTAGAAAGTAAGTTAGGGTTCGAGAAAAATTAGTCAGTCAGAGACTATGCTCTTGCAAGTATCTGAACACTAACTCTTTCCTGAGATTTACATCAGAGGATAGAATTTGACCCTTAGCAACAAATCTGAATAAATATGGAGGATGTGAGAGTGTTCAGTTATTTCCTTCTCGTGTTATGTCTGAATTTCTTTAAATTAAAAATGAGGAGAATAGAAGTCCATTTCTAAATATTTGGAGGGAGGCGAGGACTTCCTACTTGCAACAAAACAAAAATTATCTCCGCTTTTGTGCAAAGGACACTGAGTTTGACCAATTACAGTGGTCTCGGTTAACAAGTATGCTGATGTGTCTCTGAACTTAGTCATCGTTCAACCGTTCATCATTTTCTGAATCTTTCTCCTGTGACTTACTTCTCCTGTCATATAGGAACAGTGCATTTCCTTGGTGTTTTATAAAGACAGAAATTCTATTTTTTGTGCAGGAAAAAGGCAGTGAAAACTTGCAAACAGAAAAATACTTTCAGTTAAATATTTATTTGTTCACTAAAAAACTGTTACTTTTGAAATATTTACAGTACTTACTTCCCTAAAATATTTACCTTATCATTCAGTTCTCTAGTTTAGACTTTCCTTGATCTGAAAAATGCGGTATGCACATCTTTTTGGCCTCCTATGAAGGAAGCTGGTGTCTTACTCCTATACATCTCTAAAGAAGAGTCTTAGTACATTTCTAATGTAAATTTATGCCTAGATTTATCCATCTGATTGAAGGAAGCTACTTGAAGCACTGACATTCATTTTGATGCACTCAAAAGCATTGAAATTAGGTCACAATTACCTAGTTTTTATCCACGAAGAAACAGACATTTCCAAAATGATTCATTCATCCTCTAGAAGTCTCTATTTTTTCTTAGATGACTAGAGAAATCTACTGTGTTTTCAGTAATCACCTGAGGTTAAGCTGGCTAAACTGAGCCTTCAGCCCTACACAAAATGACCACAGGTGAGCAGATTTGGAGATTTAGTTTGAAAAGGGAAATAGCAATGCAAGTTTCTCCTCAGTGCCTAGCCGGGGTGCAACAATCCTGAGGCCACAGCTATGCATGAGGCCATGGTTATGCATGGCTAAGCACTGAATGCTTGCTCATTCAGTGCTTGACACTACTCCTCAGACTGCCAAGAAATGTCACAGTTCTGGATGTTTTATATGAAGGATAGGCTTAGCCACAAGGATGTTAACTAAGAAAACTCCATTTAAAAATAAGAGAAAAAAAAGCATCAAAGAATTCACTTAAGTCTAATGATGGACTATTGCTATGCCAATAGAGAGGCCAATTTCTGCACCAGAACTGTTTAATTTGGATATGTGCATTCTATTAATGAAAAATACCTGAGAAAAATCTCATGAAAATGAGATGGTGAGAATAAGAGTGGGAAATTATGAACAGAGAGTTTGGAAATCAGCTCTGATATTTTAAGTCAAAAAAAAAAAAAAAAGAAAAAAGGGAAAAAAAAGAAATAGAAAAATTTGCTACTTCATCTGTTTTTGTTCATAACAAAACTTTTAGAAGGTAATTGAACTGACTTGTTCTTTGGGGATAATAGCTAAGCATTGTCTATCTTTCAGAAAAAAAAAAAAGATTAATAATAGTTTTATTTCATTATTGATAATGAAAGTATTTAGTAAAATTATCAAAAAAAGTCTGGCTTTAGTTAATAATCTCCCTGTTAGAAATACTGTCATTAAAATATCATGTTTTATTGTTAATTCTGATTTGTCTTTAATGTTGGTTGTAATTTCGTGGAGTTCTGCCTAAAAGGAAAGAATAAATAATGTGTTTTAATAATAAGATTAAAAAGTAAAAAAAGAAAAAAAACCAATCCTTTAGAATAGAATGGAAACATGAAAGAGAGAGCCTAAAGCATAACCAATGTGAAAACAGAGTGTCAATAAATTTACACTTACCAGATTCAAAAGTAGATATTAATGACATGGAGCTGGGACATTACCCTTCTTGAAATTTCACAGAATTTAATTATTAGCAAAATTAATCCTGCAAAATGACTATATTAACCCCTTAATCAGTCCTCAGTTTCTTTGTATATAGCTAGATTCTATTCCAAAATCACTCAATTTTAGGAACATTAGAAATAGCACCCAGGAAAGCCTCCTTGTAGTCCCTCCTTAACTGTATTAGCAGATCCATTTTTTATTTGCTGTTGACCAGAACTCTTTCAAAAACAATCTCCTTGCAACTCCTCAGCAGCACAGCATTCTGATATGTACTGTCGTTTCTATCAATCAACTACACCATATCAAGACTGAAGAATGCTTGTTCACATTTGTGATCACAAAATATATCTAGTGAGTTCCAGATTTATGAAAAACTGTATGTGTACTTCAAAATTTCCCCAATCTGTACAGATATGTATCATACAACTGAAACATGCATGTTAAAACTTCAGCTTGGGACACTACAGTTTACTGAGTAGATCATATCCTGTCTAATTATAACCAAGACTGTAATTTCACAGAACCAATAATTTTTTTAGATTGTCTAGTGATCCCTTTGAATAAATAGTTGTAGTGTTTATTTGTTTTTGATTTTGAACATATTTTATGTTAAACTCTATTGTTCATGTTTAGCCATGTTGGTTGTTAATTCACAATAGATAATGTGAAAAATATAAGAAATTCACCTTATGATATATATTTTTTTTTTGTATTCTTTTCCTGGGAATGTATAGTAGGCAAATGTGTTGACATAATAAGCACAAATCAATTAATTTTATTCTTTTCCATCTAAACATGACATAAGATGCATCAAGAAAAGTGTGGCCAGCAGGCAAAGGGAGATTCTTTTCCCCCTCATCTCTGCCTTGGTGAGGCATCATCTGGAGTACTGTGTCCAGTTCTGGGCTCCTCAGCTCGTAAGGGACAGAGAACTTCTGTAGAGAGTCCAGCAAAAGGCCATCAAGATGATCAGGGGACTGGAACATCTTTCATATGAGGAAAGGCTGCGGGAACTGGGTCTGTTTAGTCTAGAAAATAGGAGATTGAGGAGAGATCTTATTAACATTTATAAATATCTAAATGGTGGATGTCAGGAGGTTGGGACATCCCTTTTTCTATTGTAGCTAGCAACAAGAAAAGAGGTGATGGAATGCAACTGGAACATAAAAAGTTCCACTTAAATATAGAAAAGACTATTTCACTGTGAGGATGAGGGAGCAGTGGCACAGGCTGCCCAGAGGGATTGTGGAGTCTTCTTCCTCGGAGGTCTTCAAGACCCGCCTGGACATGTTCCTATGCGACCTGATCTAGGTGAACCTGCTTCTCCAGGGGGGTTGGACTCGATGATCTCTAAAGGTCCCTTCCAACCCCTACCATTCTATGATTCTATGGTTCTATGAGTCTAAGACATAGTTTGGAAGGTCATTTAAAATCTGTGATCTTTGGTATATGGCTTTTTTATGGATATTACTCTTAAATGAAATCATTGATATGAACAGTTGTTTTATAAGTGATGCTAACTTTTTTTTTTTAATGGCTGAATTAAAGTACAACTTACGACTATGCAGTTGTAAAGCGACTACAGTAAAGTCTGTCTCCCAAATATATATTAGTGGTTTTTGTTTATAGAATGCTTTTAATTTACACAGAGTAAGATGTCAGGTAGTTAAACTGAATTTGATGTTTTTGATATAAGGTAAGTGCTTCCAGAATTTCACAACAGAAGGCATTTTCAAAATCCTGTCTTCAGCACCCAAGTAGGAGGTCAACATCTCTTCCCTGCAATTTATTTTAGATCTAGCTTATCATTATTTTATATCAGATGGAATTATTTTCATTTACATCTACTGAAGTTCCGCATTAAGTATGCATTTAGTTTATACCATTGCATGCTTTCACAATAAGTATTAACCTAAGTATAGTATGTATTTAGCACACTGTGCCTCATGGACAAATATGGTCTCTATCATTACTTTCTTATTATTAAATGATTGTAATAATAATCATCTTCTAACTGTGAGTGTAATTGAGTCAAAGTGATGGTTGTGTCTCTCTAGCTACTGTGTTATTTTGGGTAAAACTTGATTAGTAAAGCAGATCCTAATGCAAAAATGGTGTATTTACAGGTTGCTCCCATATGCCTTGAGGGCTATCACCCAAGCACACTGAATATTGAGGTTGGTAACACTGACAATAGAATAAGTTTTAAATATGGTAAAAATGATGACATGAGCTTCCGGGAGGGGTATGTTGTGGCTAGAGTGCAGAGAGAAAAAAGGCATTGAGGAAGTAGGCAATGAAGACTTTCCTTTCTAAGTCAGCAGCACTTCAGATAACAAATATTCTCTGAGAATTCCTCATTGAATCTTGGCTTAACTATCAGCATTGAAATTCTCTATCTCCTGAACTTGTTTTCCTAACTCTGTCCATCATCATCTCTTACAAATACTACTTTAGAAGGGAATTCTTGCCAATCAATCTGTATTGGAAAACTATGGATTAGTCTTCTAAGGGTTAGAATTACTTGAAGAAAGTAAAGCCTTTCAGGTGTTCCTAGCAGTTAGGAGAAACTGCAGCTTTATAACTGCGTGTGTCCTACCATTATTTTTATAACTATAAGACAATTCACTTTTTTTTGTTTCTTTCTCCATATTACATGCAGTTACATTATGTAGCCTCATAGACAACCTAGATTTTTCATGCTCATTATTTAGTCCAGTTTTGGTATGGGGGATTTTTGAGGTACAGATATTCATTACAAATATTTTTAAAATAAACTTTTGAAAGTTGTTATGTGATATCCACTGTGTATGTTTCACTACCTCAAAAAATTTTATGTTATGCATAGTAAAAACAAAACAACAGAAAAGTGAGGTAATATAGATTTATGAATGATAAAATATTTACTTAAACAGAAAAAAATATTTTCCAGACTTATTGAATTGTTCCAAAAGTGGAACATACATATCATTATAGCCAAGAGGCTTTCAAGACAATTTAAATCATATTCAGAATGTAACTGCATTATGTGATGAAAAAATTAGAACATTATGATACACATTTATGCCTTATTATTTTTTAAAATCTTCCCTGTGTTCATGAAATTTTTTAATATCTGTAGATAAAAAAAAAATGGCACTAAATGTGTGACAGTGAATATAAATTGAAATGCAACAAGAAGATATCTACTGATTGCCAGAATATTAAATACTTGAATACCTGGAAGAATTTTATGCTAGATGATAATATTATGATGCAAAAGGGAGACATAAACATGTACTGAAACTCCTCCATAGTGACATAGTAAATGAATTTTAAAAGTTTAGAGATGCATCTATACATCTATGTGCTAATTCTGTTACTGTAAATGGTAGTCTGTTCTATAGCTTCACTGAACTAATTCCTGATTTTATCATTGAGGAGAGTAACTGTCAGAACTACAACAATGTCTGAACAAAAACACCCTAGATTTTTCTTTCCATTTTAAAAATACAGAGCTTTTGATCATTCCAGATTCTATCACTGTGAACAGCTACAGAGGTATCACCAAAAAGCCATGTATTTTGTCTTCAGGTTGTACAGAATACCTTTAATTATTTTATTTGCCTTTTCATCCATTCCTCTCTGCTCTTATATACTTGCTGACAGCTGTACTTAGTGGCATGACACACAACCTTCCCTGGAGCAGAGCCCTTTGAGCATGTGCATTATTGTGTTGCTCAGCTGGATGGGATTTATTGCTCTAGGTCAGCCTAGCCACATAGGCAACCAGTTAAAGGAGACTGATTCACTTCTACCCAGGACATAGCAGGACTTGACATTGTGCTGGCAGCATTGTCAGTACAAAGCATAGAAAACGCCATCAAAAAATTATGAAGATGAGGATGCTCTCCTGCTACTTCTGACTTATTATTAGATACAGTAATTGAAGAATATTGCTTTAGTTTCACATTCTGTTACTTCATTATTCTAAATAAGATGTTGGAGTTTGACAGTAGATTTTACAAGTCATCATCTGAAACACATACTATTTGTTGTTCAGAGATTTGTTTTGCCAATTAATACACTGAACATGATTTAAATAAAAAACCTCATATATACTAGGTGAGTTCTTCTTTACGTCAGACTAAGAAATGCAGTCCTAGTAGATGTAACCATGTCATTGTTACAGGGAAGACACATTGGCTGTTCATCTGTTGTACAAAATGGAATCATACTTCTGACAAGTCACAGATTACTCAGTGCAAACTGTCTTTAGATAATGTTCCAGAATGAATCAAAGTTTTACCATATTCTTCTGTTAATGCAGTTTTACTATTCAACTGGGTTTTCAAATCAAATGAGATAAGTGCTTACTCACTTGTCTCTTCCCTCCTGTTCAGCAGGAGAGTGGAAAGTAACAAACTGAAATGGGAGCCAAACCACAGAAATAAAAAGTGTGCCTTCTATTTCAATTTATAAACAGAGAAATTAAAGAATTAAAGTTTATCTAAAATGAATAATCTTAAATTTATGCTTAAATCTCTCCTTCAGAGGCATGAAAGCAGGTAGTAAGTAAGGATGCTTTCTTTCTGTGATATTATAGCTTCATTATCTTGTTGCTGCTTAGTAATGCCATGAATAACATGTTGAATGAGTCACCATTAAGTCTATTTAAGTTTCTACATGGTAATCTATAGGAAGAGAGCTAGAAATGTTTCAAGAACAAGTTAAAATCTGATTACATACCTGCAATATTTTTTTTTAATCTTGTTTGAATGGTAGGAAGATGTTAGAGCTGAAGTGCTTATTCTCTACTGTTTGCTCGTTGCCAAAACTGGGGGAAAAAATGACTGTATTAAAAAAATATATTTTCATTGAGAATGGTGGATATTCTGGAATTCCTGATCTTCCTCTGTGCCATAAAGAAACAAGATACAATAGTATTAAGAAACCTAGCATCATGAACTGGTTGGAAAATGATTAGAAAAATGTGTAGATATACACTCTATTCTTACTAAATAAGGAGAAAATAGAAAAAGTCAAAGAAGTTTATGCTGAACACTCTGTTGTCTTCCAACAACATTTTAAAATGTTATTTAAAAATAATATTTAATTAAATATTTAGTATTTAAAAAACTGTAAAAGTGTAGTTTTAGCTTTCTATGTCTATGGCAGATGAGCCCAAATTATTTTTTTTTTTCTATAAGCATGCAAGTTTCTGAATACTTGAATGAATTTCACCAAGGGCAAATGACTGCTATCAAAGTATATTCATACTTCCATAGCTGTGCAACTAAACAGAATTCTTTTACAGTATTAGCTAATGCAAATCAAAATTGTTAATATTATATAAATGGAAGGAAAAAAGACATTATTGGCTTCTGTGTGTAAGTAATTCCACATGTGAGAAGGTGTTGCAAAGACATTTCATTTTCTGACTCAAGTTTGTGCTTTCTTTCAATAAATCAATTGCTTCACCAATCTATACAATAATCGGAATTTCAGAATGATCACTTTCTTTTCATGTATCTGGCTATTTAAATTGAATTTATCAACAGATGAATGAAGCTTATGAACACTAATTTTCCATAACAGTCATTGCTTCCTCTTGAGTCAGTAGTCCTTACTGAAGCAAAACATCCATTCTAACTAAAATAAGGGATGTAGACCTCTCTGTCCTTGCTGACAATTTTATCCAGTGAAAAATACTGATTGCAAGATGTAAAACCCCTGAGTAATGGCTAAGAAATCTCAAATTCTCTTAATAAATCTACCACTATTACAGAATTTACAGCAATTCATTTAACCTCTGTTTCCATCTGTCTTTCCATTCTTTGACTCTTTTGTGTCTGTAGGGATTATTAGCCAATGGCTTATTTCCTCAAAAGTTTAAACAAAAAATCACAGATACCTAGTCTCAGTCAAGAACTCTGGAGAAATAAATATTTCAATAAATATTCATTTTTCTGCTTAAGAAATACAGTTTTCTATCCACTCACTCCCACCTGCAATTACAGAGAGATAGAGGAAAAGTTGCTTAATGCTGCACTTAACTATCCTTCCAGCAGCGCATAGCCTTTAAGACCTGTGTTTACTGACAACACAGTAAGCAAATGCTGTGAAGGTTAAGCAGAGAAGTTAAACAAAAAGTAATCCTCCTGCGTGTTCTTCCAAGGGCACTGCCAGTAGATTACCAGGATTAGAGGATGGGAGTCTGACATTAAGTGAATAAGTGTCCTCTGATACAATCAAACTGAAAGTTACACAGAAAATATTTTTTTCCTTTCTCTTCACAACTATGTAGATGCTCCTTATTGGTATTTTGCATATGGTAGTTATTTCTCTCTACCAAGCAATGCTTATTATTTTTTATCTCTATGGAGAACAACTATAGATTGAGGTACATCTTAAGGCATAGCGTATTTACTTCTGATGCTAGTCAGAAGGGGAAAACAACATTCTTTTATATAAATTCATGATCATGAAATACAGATCATAGGATTGATAAACCAGATGATCCTTCCAATATTAATTTTTTCATTTTCCAAATTCTTTAGCAGAATAAAGCACTGTTTTATAGCAATGTCCAGGTATGAAGTTTCAGTTATGGGACCTCTTAATCTAGTACAATAGGACAGAGTATATCTTGAGAAAACACTTTTGCTTTGTAGCTTGACCTTAACTTGTTCAAATACTTGGGACTAATTGCTTTCATAGAAATAAAGAACTCTGTGTAAAAGACAGAAGAAAAATTAAAAAGGAAGAAATTTATGTTGTTATCCATTTAATTACTAGTATTTGTCGTGAATACTTGAAGCAATATACCTGCTACCTTGAGGACATTTAGTAGGCCATTTATGTAAAGTTTCCAAATAAAAAAGACTTATTAGCATATGTAGTCCTTATTAATATACTTAGTTTTGCTAAGGACTGAATTGCAAAACAATAGGACCTTTAACTGAAGTTATTCATTACAGCACACAGTCAGAGGAAGAACACTTTGTCTGTATCTAGGAAATTAATAAGCAGGCTGTTGTTAACCAAGGAGGAGGAAGTTATTTCAACAACTAGTGAAATTGTAGCACTCTGTCACTGAATCCCAAAGGAATAAATCCAGATGTATTAATAAGAGTTCTTCATAAAAGTCAGCTGTAGCAACATTTAAAAACTCATTAACAGAGAGGAAGCAAAAATGGGGGCATATACCTTAACAGAAACTTCTTTTCTAAATACTTATTTCCTTGCAAATGGTTGTTTACAAAGGCCTGTATTGATGCATTTTGAATCTCTTACTAATTACTTGCAGCTTAAATTACTACCCAAATCAACTCAGTTCTTACATATGATGTTAGGTTAAATCAAACTCTTTTAGAAAAGTATGACTTTCAAATGTTTGCATCTATTTTAAGACATTGTTAAACTATTACTTTTTAAAAAGAAAGGTCTGAATATTAATTTTGTGATGAGTCTATATGAGTGGCAATTAAGATACCACATAAGTGGTAAGGAAGTAATTTTCACATCTGTTAGTATGAAATTGCTCTGACAGTATTACTAATATTGTCTATTTGTCTAACATTACTTATATTTCTAATATTACTGAGTCTCCTTTTGGAGTAGATGTTATCTTTCTTTAAGCAAAGCCCACACAAGTTAAATGTGAGCAAGAAAGATGAAGAAAATAAATTTACCATATTTTTTTTAATTAAAATTATCTTATCCTTGATTCAAATAATTACCATAAGGTTTTTCAATAAACTTTTTCTCACTGACAATACCATTACATTTAACAGAGTTTTCAACTAGGTGACACATTTTTCTGTAATACTATTTTATATCATCACCACATCATCTCATGCAAGAGTGGGTAATGGAAATTAATATTGTAGTGATACCCAGTGACACTAATTGGACTCGCTTACTTCATTATTATTGAGGAAAGAGGATTGTCTAAAATTTGTTTAGAGGACTTTGAGGAGAAACAAATACAATGCATCATGTATGCTTTTGTCTGAGCTACTAATAATTTACTTGGCTTTGCAGAACGTTATTAAAAATACTTAAGTATATGGTGCATAAAATTACATTTCGTAATTTTGTTTTCTAAAAAAGACCAAAGGAATAATGAGAAAGGCTTAAAAGTGGAGGTATAGAAAGAGGAGTAGATGATCATCATATAAGGAAAAGAATTCCAAATCAATTTGAGTGATACACACTTAAAGTACCTTTCCTCATAATTGCTTTCACAAAAATGCTTGCGAATTTACAGTAGATTTACTAGTTATATTTAAATTTGTATTTTCCTTTTATTATAACCAAGAATAAAATAATTTTCCCTGGATGCAGCTAAAGGGATCATCTAAGAAAATACTAAATAGACTATTTTATTTGCTATTGTTTTTATCATCATCTAAAACATGCCTGCAGATAATCCATCTGAATTACAGTTTGTGTAAAGTAAGCATATGTCCATCCAGTTATATCCATGTGGTCATTTAAGTGGGCTTCTGAGACCTGAAATGTTACTTAAGGTAATACACTTCTTTTAAATATATGAGTACCTACAGTGTATTCAAGTTTATAGTCTCAAGCTGTTAATAGGATCTTTTATTCATTTATAGTCTTTGCAGGAAAAAAAAAACCCACAAAAAAACAGCTATTATGCATTTCTTACAAGACAGGTACTGGGAATATTTGTATGTGTAATGGCATATAATATTATTATTTCATAAGGTGTGAGTGAAATAGCTCCAAGGCTTTTTTTACCCAGAGGCTTTTTCTTAAAGTACAGGGATTCCTTCATTCCTCACTGAAATTATACTAATGCTAATGGGCAGTGAGATACTCCCCACCTCTCATCCTTCCAAACTGGGGACTGAAGCATCTTTCTTATGAGGAAAGGCTGTGGGATCTGGGACTGTTCAACTTGGAGAAGAGATACTTACAAGCATTTAAAAGGTATTTGTCAAGAGATTGGGACAACACTTTTTTCTGTAGTGTCCAGTGATAGCACTAGGCGTAATAGACAAAAGCTGGAACACAATAAGTTTAAGGAAAAATTTAAGGAAAATCTTTACCGTAAAAGTGAGAGAGCCCTGGCACAGGCTGCCCAGGAAGGTTATGGAGTCTCCTTCTTTGCAGATTTTCAAAACCCACCTGGATGCATGGCTGAGTGACCTGATCTAGGTGAACCTGGTTTAGCAGGGGAATTGGACTAAAGGTGCCTTCCAACTCCTACCATTTTGTGATTCTGCGTGAATGTGTGATTCTGGTTTTTAATTTAGTTCCTTTTGGTAAACATTTGGAAGAAAGGCCATAGGCTGGGTCTCCAAATCCCAGAAGGTCACAGAAAGGAAATTATATCTATTTCCAAGTCATACAATATTTGAGTTTGATTTTGTGTGCTGCTTCCCACTGCACCCCTCCCCATTTTGTTTCCTTTTAATGACTTTGTGAGGCTACCATCATTTTCCTGTAGTAACTGAGTAACTGTGAAAGTCAGGCTTTTATTTTGGTCTGAGTTTATTCTTGAACTAAAGAGGACGAGAGATTGTGCATGTATACACTCCAGTGCACAGCCCCTAGGACACTTGCATAAAAGTAAAGATACTGGAACTCAGAGTAAATAAAAAAATCAGAAAAACAGATTAAACTCCTGTGACTACTAAGTCTCAGGGAACCAGGTCACAAGGAGGCAGAGTTATTATAATTGAAGCAATGGTGTTACATACTGTAAACATAGACCAATGGGAGTGTAAAAATCACTGTCAATTGCAAATACATCCTTTTAGATGCAGACTTTCCCTCTGATACGATTGTGTGTATATATGCACAGCATGATTGGAGTTGATCAAATTCAGCTCAAAAGATGATTCATAGTTCACAGTTCATGCATTTTGGAGTTTTTACATGTGAAACAGAAAGCTGACGTTTTCTAAATGTTAAGCACGGAAGCAAGGGCTAAGTGCACTATTACTGTGTACATTCTCGTAATGGCTGAAAACATCTGCTGTGTCTCTTGGAAGAAGAACGCCACAACCTGGTACTGCACTGCCAGCGCTCAGACTCTCACTCTGTATAGAGCTAAAAGACCATGTTGTGGTAGGAAGGGTGACAGACATCAGACAAATCACATGTGCACTATCTTTTGAACTTACTGATTTCCTGTCAATGAACTCACACCTCATGGATTTGGAACTGCCTTTAAAATGAGTACACATGCTTATCAGAGTTGACAAAGTGACAGGGGAGTGAAAAATAATTCCCTGCTGTTTCCTTGATTTCCTTTCCCATGCCTGGCATTAGGATTTCATGGGATCAATGTGGAAATAGGGCTTTCTTTTAGATTTCAAACAAATCAACATACCGTCAAAAGAATGAAAACTAATACATTCAGTAAAGTATTTGGTTTCTTTTAAAGAAATAACTATTTTATTTTTAATACCAGTTAGTTTAATATCATTTATGCTCATTAATGCCACAGGAAAAAAATATACTCCTAACCTATTAACCTATGAAGCATATCTTTCTGAATATCAGATACTACTTATTGCAAATATACTTGAATTCAATGGAGGCTCATCATGTCATTATGTGCTCAGCATCTGGGGCAGGGAGGATTCACTTTTTCAAACTATTTGTCCAATATTTTCCTTTCTGGGCCAATATTTTTTAAAAAATTCATTATAACCATTTCTTAACTTACCTTAATGATTGAATATAGAAATCTTCTCGATACTATTGACAAACTCTTAGAAAAGTACATTTAAGAACAACATTACACATTATCTGTATATACAGAATGCATTCGGTTTTCTGACAAGTGAAGGATTAGATGAAAAAACAGAATATTTTAAAATCTACTTAAATTACTGATCCTGAGAATGACATTGTAATGATTTTGAGTGTGGTTATTTTAACGTAAAGTAAAGCTAGAATACACTGTACTGTTTTCATGTTACAGCATGTAAGGCATGTCGTGAGTCAAGCACTTCTTACCATGCAAAAAATATCTTCTATATTCCTGATATCAGTGTTGTGAGAAATTATTATAATCTGTTTTATACAACTATCATAATTAAGGAATTGTCCTCTGGAGATACCTGCTGGACACAGACTAAGTCTGAGGCAGTAGTGCATAGTAGATACACAGTTTTTAGGTGAATTCAGCTAAGGGAGATAAATCTCACTTTTGGTTTTCTCACACACAAAGTCATAACAACTATGGTGTGAACATAAAGCCCTTGCCTCTTCTTTGTGATATGTTAAAAGCTCACAAACATAAAATTTTACATACTCAGCTGATGAATGGTAACTCAAGACGATTAATTAGTTGCATCTTGATTTTTCCCTTCTCTTTCCTTCCTTTTGCTTCCTTCCTTCCATGAAAAATCTTCACACTCCTGCCTGATATTTTGTTAAAATAAAATAAAAAAAAAAATTAGCCAGGAGCTGCCTTCACAGTGAACTCAGTTGTGTCCATCTATCAGACATACCTATCAGATACGATCCCTTAGGGATGTCAGGTGCAGGTCCATTTCTGACTTTCAAATGGGCTTCAAGTATGAAACAGATACTGATATGCTCAGATTAAGTAAAGTAGCCTCTGGGGTAGCCCCTGGGTCTGAGCAATAGCAGAAATTGAGGCAGCTATAAGCTTTCTTGACAAAACCTGTCAGTACTTGGATACTAATCAGATTTCTTTGCTCTTCCTGCTTAAGGTACATTCTATTTGCACTAGACTTTATGCACTATTTATTTGGTCCATCTTTGCCTAAATAGTCCATCTTTGAAATATGGACTCTAATACTAGATACTGGAAGACTAAAATTATTTCAAAATATAAAGCAATCTGAGTCTATGGTGAAATAAGTCAACTGTTTATTAGCTGATAATACCTGGTTAAAAGAAAGCATTTGTATTTTACTCTGATGTATCTATCTTAGCTGCATGAAAGAAACAGAAAACTCTGAATGTGACCCTCAGGTACCTTCTGAGTCCCATAACTGAGAGATACTGGTATGAGGGCTGGAATTTTTTCAGGAACAATTACAGTTACAACATTTTAATTGTTTTGGTAACTTTCCAATAAAAATATTTACTGAATATTTGGGACAAGTGAAGGCAATTAATGCTGTTAATTTCCAAGAGCAATGCCCTTATTTGTATTTGTGAACTAGTGATTTCAGAAAAGACTTCAGTAATAAACTATGCACAAATACTTTTGCACTGACCTTGTCTCCTGAGCATAGGAATGTGTGTTCTTATGATCTTGTATTTACTACATAATAAGCCAGTCTGAAAAAAAGAAATTATATTCAAGATTAGCATGCAGAAGTGAAATTTAATTAGAGAGCTAGAGAGAAACAACTATGTTGCTAAGATCAAAAGAGTACAAATCATAGCGTGGTGGAGATGCTGTTCTTGAAAGAAAGAGAAGGGGAAAGGGATAAGGAAATAAGATATATATGACCAGTAGAGAGTTAATTTTCTTCATAGCAGCTCATATGGTACTATGTTCTAGATTTGTGACCAAAACAATACTAATAAGACACTAATATTCTATGTTTACTGGCGTCAAGGCTGCCTATATTTCTCACTGTGACCCCCTAGTGTAAAGACTAGAGGTTGCACAATAGGCTGGAGCTGACACAACTGTGCAGGTGACTCGAGTTAATCAGAGATATTTCATACTATTTGACATCATGCTTAGGAATAAACGGGAAAAAAAGAGGTTTTAGGAAAGTTAAACATCTTTTGTTTGGGAACTTACTAGGCTTTTGTCTACCCTTGGGAGGTTGTGAATGATTGTATCACTTGATTTGTTCAGTTTTCATCACATCTTTCACTTATCCTTCAGCTATGAAATTATTTTTAAAAAGATGACTCAAAACTATACACTTAAGTTTTCTTGCTTTTATTCTTTCTTTTTCTTCCATTATATAACTAGGTAGTGGAGGTGAAGTGAGTGAGCATCTGTGTAATGCTTAGCTGCCCACTAGGGTTTACTGACAACAGAAGGGAATGGGAAAGGGAAGGGAAAAAAAAAAGAAACTAATTTCTGATCCTCATTATGCTAGGGTATATGTATTTTTCATTTGTAGCATATTAACTAAATTATAAGTGAAAAATACTCTAAAAGGCAGAGAATTACACTGGTTGTTAGCAGGTACTTCAAGATTATAATTTAAAGGAAGAAAAAAAAAATCCGCTTTTCAGAAAGCACAGCTTTGTTCTCCAACTTAAACAAAATTATATTAATCTTGAAACTGTAACTGCTCCAGGGTGTAAAGGATCGAATTATGAAACTGTTTTACACTTCTTAATATTTTCAGGTTCTTTTGACTACTTAACAGCACCACAAAGCCATTATTGTTTTTTAAGTTATTGAGCTCTGTGGCTATCCATGTAGTTGCTCTGTAGTTGAAAAGCAGATCTCATTCCTGTTCAAATGCCTACCACCTCTTTTTATACAAAAATTAATCTTAAGAGGTTTCACTGAGAAGAACAGCTGCTCTTGCAGTTTATCCCTAATATACAAACACATATTTCTTTCTGAACAGCACTAAAGACATTGTATTCTCAGTTTAATTTCTTATATTAGGCTCCTGTCCTCTGACAGGAAGCTGAATAGCTGATAGAGACTGAAAATAAGCTTGTAGGATAGACTAAAAAACAAATATGACTTTTTCATGGTTTCACCCAGCCAGTGATGAAGCACCACGATGGTCTTTCACTCCCTGCCCCCCATCCACCCCCATCTTCACTAAGACAATGGAAGCCTCAACAAAATGGGAGGAAAAAGAGATAACTGAAGTTTTTGTGGATGGAGACAAAGGCAGGGAGGGCTCACTACCAACTATGGTTCCAGGCAAAACAGACTCTAGTACTTGACTTACAGAGGAAAGTAAGGAAAGTTTGTTTTACTACCTACAAGAAACAGAAAAGAACAAAAAGCAAAAAGAGAGCAGGATGATGAAAAAAATACAACCAGCACTAAGATCTCTCTCCCCCAATTCCCTTTTCTCCCTGGGCTCAGCTCAGTGGCTCAGGATGGGGTAGGGAATGGGGGATGTGGTCAGTCTCTCACAGATGGTCTCTGCCACTTGTCTCTTCTCAGATGAGGATGACTCCTTGCATTCTTCCCCTGCTCTGATACGGGGTCCCTCACAAGGGAGGCAGTCTTTAATGAACATCTCTGACATGGATTCTTCCCAACAATTGCAGCTTCTGCTCCAGCACACATCCTCCTCTCTTCGCTCACCAACCTAGGGGTCCAAATAGTCGCCTCTCTCTCTTCCAATTCTTTGCACCACCAGCAGCCAGAAAAGAAGGAATAGAGAATAGAACAAAAGGAACAGGAAGAACCCTCCTCCTCCGGCTTCTTCTTCTTAAAAAGTGATTGTGGAGTGGCCTAATTTGCTCAGCCCCAGAAGTGGATCTGATTCTATAATAATAATAATAATAATTATAACTCTATTTTTTCTTCATATCCCTATTTCCAAATCTTGTTTTTCCTTTCGCTACCGTACCCCATTGGTTCTTTAGGTCTTGGTCAAGTTTATTTTTCCTCAGTTCCACTTATGCCTCTTTAACCAATTTCTTTGAAGTGCCCTTATCTGAACTAAGTATGAATTTGTCTACATTGCTGAAAGCCAGCAGTAAATATCAAAAGCCTTCATGTCTTTCTCTGCCTTTAGAAGCAACAGAGTGCTTCATCAAAGCAAGCTACAGTCAGAGGAAGCAAAAACTTATTGGTGCTGGAAAGGACAACTAGAGGTACAGTTAAGAGAGTTACTCATCAACATATCCAGTTATATTTTGAATGTCTTGATGTCTCTGTGGAGATCCCATAATTCCTCTGGGTAATATCTTCCAGTGGACATTTTCCGTTCTATTCTCATGAAAAAAAAAAAAACAAAAAAACCAAACAAAACCAAAACAAAATGAAAAACGTCCCCACGTTCAATTTGTCCATCAGAACCTTGTGGTGGTTTTGTCTAGGCCAGGTTTTGGTAGTGGGGGGACTACAGAGGTGGCTTCTTTAAACAAAGAGCTGCTAAAAGCTTCCCCTGTAGCTGATAGGGCTAATGCCAGTAAATTCTAAGATGGACCCACTGCTGATCAAGGCCAAGACAATTAGTGATGGAGGTAAAACCTGTGTGCATAACGTATTTGAGAAAGGGAAGAAGTTACTGTGCCGTTGCTAAACTGCAGTAGCAACAAGGAGTGAGGATGTGAGAATATCTCTGCAGACACCAAGGTCAGTGGAGAAGGAGAGGGAGGAGGGTGCTTAGGCCCTGGAAGAGAGATTCCCCGTGACCTGTGGTGCAGCCCATGGTGAGGAAGCTGTGCCCCTGCAGTCCATGGAGGACCACCAGGGAGCAGAGATCCATTCACAGCCCATGGAGGACCTCATGCCAGAGCAGGTCTGAAGGAGGCTATGGGGAAGCCTACTCTGGAGTAAGCTCCTGTCAGGACCTGGGAGCCTGTGGGGAGAGAGGATCCCACATCAGAGAGCAGGTTGGTGTCGGGACCTGTGATCCTGTGAGAAACTCAGGCTGGAGCAGTCGGTACCTGAAGGACTGTTCTCCTGGTAGATGACCCACACTGGGGCAGGGTGTGAAGAGATGCCCCCATGAGAGGCCCCATATTGGAGCAGTTTATGAGGAGCTACAGCGCATGGGAAAAACCTATGCTGGACAAGTTTGTGAAGGACTGTCTCCTGTGGGAAGAGCACCACACTGTAGTAGCGGGAAGTGTGATGAGGCCTTCGCCTGAGAAGTAGCTGCAAAGTCCATCTGTATTGAGCTGTCCACAACCCCCATCCCACATCTCCTGCACCACTGTGGGGAGAGGAGGGAGAGTCCTGGGAAGATGTAGGGATGGGGAGAGGTGTTTCATAATTCAGTTTTGTTTCTAATTTTCCTTGCTCTGTTCTGATTGTTCATTAATAAAATAAACCATTTGTTCCCACATTGAGTCTGTTTTGCCTGTGATGCTAATTGCTGAGTGATCTCCCTGTCCTTATCTTGACTCACAAACCTTTCATTATATTTCTCTCTTCCCTGTCAAGTTTAGGAGGGGGAGTGATAGAACAGCTTGGTGGGAATCTGGCACCAAGCCAGGGCTAAACCACCACAAGCCTTTAAATACCTTTTTATCCATCTGCTTTCTATCCAGCCAGCACCCAACCTGTAGTACTGCATGGGATTATTCCCTCCCAGATGTAAGATTTTACACTTTGTTGAACTTTATGATGTTGCTGTCAGCTCATTCCTCACACCTGTCCTGATCCCTCTGAATTGCAGCCCTGCCCTCAAGCATATCATCTGTTCCTCCCAATTTTGTATCATCTGCAAATGTGTTGAGAGTGTCCTCTGCAAATATGTTGAGAGTATCCTCTTTGTCATCCTCTGGGTTGTTAATGAAGTCATGGAACAGTATTTGCCACAACAACAAAAAAAAAGCCAATTGGCTTTTACTGCTGATCACCACTCCTTAAGACCAACAGTCTAGTCAATTTTTCTCTCACTTCATTGTTCATTTTTCTAGTCCATAGCTCATTAATTTGGCTATAAGAATGTAGGTTAAATTGTGGAAAGTATTCTTCTGTGTAAAGATCAGAGAGGTGAAAGAGATCCTTGGTTCCTGATAGTTTCTGTGTGAATGTAATGCCATGGAAGGATCACTTGTCAAGACTTAGTCCTTGTTATGTATGATACAGGTCATGATAGAGGCTTCTGTTAATTGGAATCTTTTGTCCCCATTCAAGGCTCTTCAGTAGGCCTAAAAAGATTGATACTCCAACCCTCCACCAGATGTATGTTGTCCCTGGTTATAAATATTATGAGATTCATCTTACCTAACTTTACATTGTTACCTAGATTAAATCTGTAGTTACTGAAAGGAAGTAACTTTTTATAGCGTATGATTCAACCAATTCATTACAAACAGCTACCTGGTAGTGAAATGAGATCATACTCTAAAACTACTATGTCTTTTTAGTGAGAAAATGTAAATCTAGGTTTTCCTTACTTCTAAAATATTCCAAGAGGTCCCTGAAGATTTTTTATAGCTTATGGTATATTGCATTTCACACTAGTAAATATATGATTGAATTTACTTCAGATGCTATTAGCTGTGTTCTATTTGCAACATCCAAACAATCCTTTTTTCCTTTTGCTGCTGCTAACCATTGTTTAGGTATTTTGGAAACGTGTCATTTTTTTAAGAGATCCAATCTTGCCTGAGCCAAAAATAATAGCGTTTTTCTACTGCTTTCAATAAATGCAGAATCAGGTCTTCAGTCTTCTTACTCTAATGTGATTCTAATTATGTTACACTTTTGTCCTTCTGTGCTTTCCCTTGCAACGTTAAACTTAATTTGTTAATTATCCAACATTTGCAAATTACGAGGCAAATCTGGAACTCATTTCCTTTACTGTTTGCTCAGTGTCCTCTCTCCTAAACAAATAGAGACATAAGCTTCTGACTATTTTTTGCTAAACCTTTTGTCCTTTGTTAAAGTTGTGTATGGTGGTCCTTATGGTTTCATCAGTTTACGTTATACAAATTACTTTACCTAGAGCTTTACTGATTTGAAAGGATACTCAGGGCTACAACTATCTGCAGTTGTGATAGGAATAATACTGAATTTAATGAGACTGTTCATGATCAAGGCTTGGTTTGTCTGAAATTAGTACATGGTAGTACAGGCTGCTTTCAGAATAAATTATTACAAGAATAAAAGCATTTATGAAATACTGTAAATACTGGAACAACCAATTACATATGCAAAAATGTCACATCTGAAAAATTAATTTGTGAATAATGAAAGTGATTTAAATGCAGAAATCCATCCTTTACATGTATTTTTTTAATGCTGGTGAGCACCTCATTTCTACTGAGGAAAGGACTACTGTGAATACAAGTTTAGCTACTAAGAATATCTTTTAAAAAGATTGAATAATAAAAGATTATTCAATGTTCAGTATTATAAAAGCCAATCAAACAAACTCTTTTCTTCAAGAAATCAAAATATCTTCATAGATTTTCTTCAGCTCTATTTACGGTGTTCTTGGTACTGCCAACAATGTCAGTTATAATGTAGGTATCTGTTCAACAGAAGGTGAACTGATACCATAGGACCAAGTTTCCTAAGGAATTGGGTAGCCATCAGTCAATAAGGATGCTTTGTTTGGAAGTGTTAATGAACTGCATCACGAATAAACTAGAGCTCTATCATAAATGGAAGTATCATAGTATTTTTACCAGTCTTTATAGCCTTTAGTACTCCAAATAGTTTTATTTCATTTTCTTTCTGTTTTTTTTCCTCAACTAATTATTTTTTATAATATTCCTTTTGAACTGTCTCCTAAGCCTTATCTTAAAGCCTTATTTTTCACATGATGTTTTTTTGTTACATGTTTATGTTGTATCAGGAACATTTAGGTCCTTAAATTTGACATTAAATTAATTTTGGACATTAAATTAATAAAACTATTAGTCAATAATGACTTCATCTACATGAAAAATTAGATCTGAATTAGTAGCAATGCTTGCTTCTCCACAATCATCAGAAAGATTCTTTAGCTGCTCATAGCCTCTAGATGCATCATTCTGAAGGTTCAGATCTCAGATCACATTTGGAAGATTTCCACATTTGGAGTCAGTCTTATTTTTACAGCAGGAATCCTCAATGCTCCAAGAATCTTTACTATAACTATAATGTTGAAGAGCATGACCTAAGCCAAAGACTTTTTACTCCTTCTTTCAAGAGCAGAGGGTAGTGATGAATCCTGCTGTAGGAACATCCACCTGATAGCATCTGCCTGTAGCCCTTCAGCTTAAACTTTTGGCTCTCAGTGGGTATTTCCTGGCTACAAATCATGTTCATGGTGTGTACTCACTGATTATTTATACTTCATGACCTAGAATAATGTTTACATTTCTGGTAGTATTTTTAGGACACTGACCTCTGAATATATTCTGACTTTCTCCATTACCTCTAGCATGAATTTTATTAGTTTTAAAATTTATGCAGTATCAAACTTGAAAAATTAGAGTTTTGCAATATTTCAACATCTTTCTTCTGTCCTTTCATGGCAACTTCTACAGTCATTACTAGAAAGAAAAGTTGCATTACTTTCCCCTTATGCTATTTCCTGTTATTAACTACATGCCTTAATCTAAGGGTCATGGTTTGAGAGTCTATGATTTTGGGTATATATAACTATAACTGTTCATGTGATAAAAATGCTTGTAGTCAGATGTGTACACAAGGCCCATAGGCTGAAAATTCAAAGTTGAGCCAAAGCCATCAAATTTATCATCCTGGAATATCATCAAATCTGCATTCTTTCTATCCATTCAGCCTTATCCCACATCTTTCTCACCTTCAAAATAAACTCCATGTAATGAGCTCTTGGTATTGCCTTCTTCCCCTTTCTCTCATTCCTAATTCTATCTAGAGCTTCCAGGAATACTTACTGTACTGTCATCTTTGAATTAAGCTGTGCTCTGGTAAATGTAGACATATATAGTAATTTTCAACCTTCTTCTTTTCAAGTTTAATTCATATTCGAAACATGCATCAACCAACTCTTGAGTTTACCATTAAAATAAGGATTAAGTATTCATTTGGCATGCTTATCATATGCTGGCTACTGCTATGCCAGGGGAGCCAGCTGGACTGTGGAATAAAAATCTCATATTGGATTTTCCCAAGGACTTTTTCTTTAAAGAAATGAATAGAAATAATCAGGAAATAAAAAAAAAAAACAACAAAAAAAACCCCAAAAAATAGTACAACTGTTTACAGCACGAGTTGGAAAATATGTTTGTCCTTGCTGCTGGAATCACCAATCCTCACATTTAAGCCTACTGTTTTTGAAGATGTATGATTTATTCTGTTATGAAATTACTAAGACCTGCAGCAGTTTGAGTTGCTCCCATTAGCACATGAAATACTTACTAAAAGTGTAATACAGCAGGTGCATCTTAACTGTAGTTCATCATATTTCATTCCTTTTATAAAAATACTCTAATTCACAACACTCTTACCTGAAAAAAAAAAAAAACAAACCACCACTGAACCAGAGTCACCAGAAACCACCCCAGAAGCCCCAGCTGTTAGAAGAGGCAATGCAATTTGTTTCCTTGTGGAAGTGTTCCAATAGTTAAAACTGTCTTCTTTTTATGCCTCTGAGCTACAATATGTAAAAGTGAGTCTTACTAAGATATAATTAGAAGTGTAGGATAATTCTGATGCTGTTTTACAACTGATGAAATCTGCTTCAGCTCTGTCTGCCACCTGATTACCATGGAAACCATTGCTGGCCAAGAGAGTAATTCTGATCAAAAGGAATTGTTATTAATCTTCCCAGTCAAGGATGGATGGAGATTTGGACAGGTTATGTTAAAGTTCCTGGTACAGACTGAAAGGTTCAGTAAGGGTAAATATTAATTCTTTGTGTATTAGAGAGAAAGAGTGTTTTGCTATGACACAAGTACAACTGGCTGTCCAAAATATATTAGCAGATTGCAATATCAGCTGTACAGAAACCAGGAATTGGAACTAAATAAAGGTAGTTTTCTGAATGGTAAGGCGCTACAAGAAAAGCTGACATGAGAAAATTAATTGTCTGTTTCAAGCATAGTCAAATGCTAGTTTAAAATCTGGAGCTGGAAGGAAAAGGAGTAACAATGTGGTACACAGGTTGCTATTTGGACAGGTAAATAACTGTTTAACCAAAATAAACTCAGAAAAGATGCTTTGAGTTTGTTTTGTTTTGGGTTTTTAAAGATATATTTGATATACAGAGATAATAGTCATGGACCTGGTGAATGGATGACCTTGACCCAGCAGTGTGCTTTCATGGCCAAGAAGACCAATGGCATCCTGGGGTGTATGAAAAGGGAGGTGATGAGTAGATTGAGGGAAGTTCTTCTCCCCCTCTACTCTGCGCTCTAAAACCGCATCTGGAATCTTGTGTTCAGTTCTGGGCCCCTCAGTTCAAGAAGGACAGGGAGCTGCTGGATAGAGTTCAGCACAGGGCCATCAAGATAATGGAGTGGAGCATCTCCCTTCTGACGAAAGGCTGAGGGAGCTGGGGCTCTTTAGCTTGGAGAAGACTGAGTCATGATTTACAAATATGTAAAGGGTTGTTTTCAGAAGGATGGATCCAGGCTCTTCTCAATGATATTCAATGATCAGACAAGGGGCAATGGGCACAAGTTGGAACATAAGAGATTCTACCTGTGGTCCTGCTCTGGCAGGGGATATTGGTCTGACTCTTAAGATTCTGTCGTTCTGTGATTTGCAATAAACAACAAAAACTAAATATTTTGCAAAGGTCATGATGGAGGTCATGGAACCTTTTATCAAACCTAATATTCAAACAAACAGCATTTCTTTGTATAAATAAGTCTGTCAGGCCAACATTTCCAAGAACTCCATATCTCTTGAAGCTAGTAAAAAGTGGTCAACATTTGGTGTTTTTAGATTGGAGAAGTTTTACAGTTCACAAATTATTGTTTGTACCAGACACCAGTACCACCAAAACCATGATACTTTTAAGTTAAATTTCCAATTTTTGCATGGTTCGTATTCCAAAAAGGCTAAAAAGAATGAATTCAAAAACAATGTATGAAAAATCTGTATGAAAAATAGTTGCAATAATTTTGTTCTGCTTTATCTAGAACAAAGAGTTATTTTAAACTTTTTGTTTAGTAAATAACTCTTCTTTTATCTCTTTCCTTTCTCCTTCAATGCAGGAAAGACAATTAGGCACTTAGTTCCCAGTGAACTCAGTTGCAATCGAGTACATAGATATTCAGCAATTAGTTGACTCAGTCAAGCTCTTCTTGCGGGTTGTTTCTGTATAAAATGGAGACAGGTATCTCTGGAATATAATTTAACTCTATCTTAGAAGGGTGCTATTAACCTAAAATTCAGTGGCTTTTATTTCCTTTAACTATAAAAGTATCGTGGATGAGGTGCTTGATTTTAGAAGATTAACCTAGGGGTTAATCAGCCCACACTGATTTAAGTATGCAACTGGTTTGGTTTTTTGTTTTTGGGTTTGTTTTTTTTTTTTGTAGAACAAATTAGAAGGTTGATATCAGGCTGGAATGGAAAGCTGCTGGGAATGATGGAGAATGGATCATTGCTAGTATAGCAACATGCTCAAGCCATGCTAATAGGAGGATTGTTTCCTTTTTTCTTTTGTATATGTGTGTGTGACTAGATTAATATTGACTACATAAACATACTTGTTTTCCTGGATTGTGTATAAATAAAAAATGAAGAAAGAAATATTTTGCCTGATTTAATGATTTGGAAGATGAGAGGAAGTACTGACACATTGGAAGCCAAAAACATAGAGGGACTCTGTAAACCATCATTGTATTTTATTATATTAGTTTCCCAGTGGGAAATAAACCAGGAGTTCATTTTTATTGTCTTTACCCTTGGTGGCCAATTAAGAGTGGTTTTGGTTCCAGATAAAGATTTGGCAGCTTTACTGTTTTGGCCACAATGTAGCGAGGAGTATAAGGAAAGTTAAAGTTAAATTAGGGTTCAGCACCTGTGGCTAGCTTGGCTCCATGTTCACATTTGACACTAAGCCAATGCAGAGCTAGAGTGAGTATCTTCTAATGTTATTTCTTGGCAGTCAAAGTCATCTTAAATATCAGTTAATACTTAAATACTTAAATATCACTTAATCTTTTCTCATTTATATAGTCCGGTGGTTTGACTTCCATCTTGCTCAAAAGGACAAACTAGAATGTTTCTATTACCAGAAGTTTGACTGAAAGAGTTATTCAGATTTAAGAGAAATTTACATTTTAAATTGTAAACATGAATCCATGGTAGTTACTGAACTTTATTGTGAAACACACTGTTGCTGTTATCTCAAAATCTTTTTTTGATCTACTCTTTTAATGGGAAAGGATTTTTCTATTCTGTTAAGTCTTTCAAGGTTTGCTAAGTTTTATGGTCAGCATTTTAGTGTAGATAAGAGGAGACATCAGGGGAATCTCACTAATATTCACAAATATCAAAATGGTGGGTGTCAGGAGGTTGGGACATCTCTTTTTTTCTGTTGTATGTAGTGACAGGAAAAGGGGTAATGAGATGAAGCTGGAACACAAAAAGTTCCACTTAAACATAAGAAAAAATTATTTTACTATGAGAATGATGAAGCCCTGGCACAGGCTGCCCAGGGACATTGTGGAGTCACCTTCCTCAGAGGTCTTCAAGACCCGTCTAGATGCATTCCTGTGTGACCTGATCTAGGTGGACCCGCTTCTGCAGGGACATTGGTCTAGATGTCTAAAGGTACCTTCCAACCCCTACCATTCAATGATTCTATGATTTAATGAAAATGAGACTTTTGAAACTCATCAAGAAGAAAGCAAGACCTATTTACCCCCAAATTCCTTTTTTTCTTTCTTCTGAGGACTATTATACTTTCAGAGAATGAGTAATACCTGTTTTTAAAAATTACTATGAATGAGGCCAAGCAGACACTCAGAGGTAACTCTCTAAAGTAAGTAAAACAAATTAATTTATTGACTCTTTGGAGTTGGATTTTTCTCAGTCTCATTTTAATTGCCCCTCTTTTTAGTATTTTTTATGAAATAGGCATTGGAACTAGATCTTTATTCTTTATCAAGAATGAGTACTCTAAATGCTTCATTTTATGTAAATCCATATGTAAAAAAAAAAAAAAGCAAAAAGGGATGGTATTTATCTTGCAGGCAGCATCTATGAGTTACCTATCTAGACTCCAATTTCAGGCTTACAGAAGAAAAAGTCAGTTCTAGGAACAATTAGTCTTATCCTAAAGCAGATAAATAAGAGATCAAATAAATTTCATGCTAACAGCATCTGTTTCTCTCCATTGATTATAAAGGAAACTAGACTGATTAGCTCTGTTGCCTACATTGTAGTTTTGCTTCAAGTAGAGAAGATTAATTGTACCCATGTTGTCTCTATGGTCTAATGTTTTGACTATTCATCTGGAAACAGATGGGGAGACTGAGCCCCCTCAGAAAGACTGTAATAGGAGCACAAAATGATGCTGATACTTTACAGAGATTAGATTAGCAATAGAAAATTGTAGCCAAGTACTCTAACTTGAGCAAAGTCTGATACTGAATGCAACTGTTCAGACTACAAGGTTAGGAAATTCAGTGTCTTTCATTTTCTTTCTTTCATGTATTAGTGAAATAAATGTAACTCTTGAAAAAATTTCTAAAGCTAAAATCATTTAATTACTTTCTTAACTATTACACTTAATTAGTATACAATATTAGTATATACAAGGCTTATTAAAAATCAAGTTAGTTAATTTTTTGTTCTTTCCAGACCTGTATAACTTTAAATTTCAAGGATGATTACATTAGAGAAATGATATGTGAGCAGTAATAGATTTATGCAATGCTATCCTTTGACAGTATCAAAAGGATCCACTGACATCAGTACAATGCATATGTATAAGTATTTATGAATCAAACACATAATACATAAGTAAATATATACTTATGGAGGCAGAGGTATATTTCTGTCATCTTTCCTTCTTAGAAATGGGACCTATAGTACTTTTCAAGTCAAATGTTCTCATATCATATTTTTCTTAGGAAAATAAATAATAATCCCCAAATTAAAAAAAAAAAAAAATCTGATCTAACAGGAGGAAACAAAGGCCCTATGAACTTAAATTTAAGTATAAAATCTGGAGTACTGTAAGTCATACCTAAAATGTGTGCTGATATACCATTCTACTTTCATTCACATGCAAATAGTATGTATTTAAAAGAGAGGGAATCATAGGAGCTTTATTACCTATTAAGATTTATCTGTCCTATTATAGCTAGAATCCAGAGGGTGGAATGCTACAGAGAAGATCTATTAACAGAGATGCCTAGAAAAAGAAATAAATTTAGAACTGAAACATTAGACAACAGGTCACTGCCACAGTTTTCAAGACTGTAGTTTGATCTGCAACATTGTACCTCTATTACAGCTTCTGCTGAAGAAATACTGCAGTGAAATTTTGCCTCTAGAAAAAGGAAGTGCAATTCTTGCTATTCAGGAGTAGAGAGCTGAGATCAGTTTGTGCTTTAGAAAATCATAGCTGTCATTTTTTTCTACCCTTATTCCTAAAGGAAACTAGGCTAGTTGCAGGTATCTGACTCATTGTTTCTTTTCTGCACTAACTCAGCTGTGCTAGCCATTTCAAGGTGACAACTCAGTAAAAGGTCTGACTGTGGCTCCATCTACTCATTTCCCACCTCTCCCAGATTTTCAGAAAAAGTTGCAACCAGTAGAAATAGCTCTTTTAAATGTCTTTGAGTTCATTTTACCCTTTTCTGGCCTGGCATGCTGATGCAGATAATAGCAGACAATAGTCTTGTCTGCAGATTCAAAAGATGAATACAGATCACTCCATGAATGCAGTCACAGGTAAAGAAGTCTTTCTGCGGAGCTTGCACTTAGCTAAACAAATTTAGTGGACAGGCTGAGAACAATAGGCATTCTCTATGGAGACATTCAAAACCTACCTGGACAAGTTCCTGTGTGTCTTATTGTAGGTGGTCCTGCTCTGACAAGGGAATTGGACTAGATCTTTCGATTGGACTAGTCCCTTCAAATCCTTAAGAATCTATGATTCTGTCATATAAATATTTTTTTCTGTAGACATCTACTATCCCCTGTGAAATTTGTGTTGACTAAGGCAATGCACCTTATGAAGAACAAGGGATTCAGTGATTGTTTAATCAATATTTCAACCATCTAGTCAAAATATTATTAGTGAAATTACAGTGCTGCTATCACCTGTAGGTAGTTTTATTAAAATACTGCTAATTGCCAGTATTAAAACGGTGATCACTGATCCATAGAAGATCATATTCATTCGGTTTTACTGATGCAATGATGGTCACCAGACCAGTGCTCTGATGGATTTTGAAGTAAACAGCACCATGTCACCTCAAAGAGAGTGGGAGGCCATTTGCATTATGCATAATTTGCATTACAGGATGACATAATATATCCTGCATATTCAGTTATGAGAATTTCCTCTTTGGCAATTCCCACTCATCTTTCTTAATAAACAGACACGTTTGTATGAAGAGATTTGGCAGCTTCTATCTTTTAAAAAATATTTTTTCATTTAAAAATTACATTGATTCAATTCAGAAAATGTTTTTTTATTTAAATGAATAAACCAAAGATGTAAAGCCACGTTTATAACCTTTGTCAGTGATTGTATCAACTCCAGCATTTTCCTTAAGATAGCATGCTAACATGATAGTCAGTTATTGGAGAGCAATCAATCGAAAATATAGGAAAAGGACTAAGGACATCATCACTCCTTGATGCAATAGTCATATATAAATGGATGTATTCCAGGAACCTGAGTTATCACTGTGGCTGCACCATGAAGAAATAGCTCTAAAACTTCCTTTTGTTTGACCATAACATGAAACGCAATCACCTCTCATCATATTAATAGTATGAAGGAAATGTTTACAGTAGAAATGCTTTCTCTGATCTAGTGTAATAAAATACAAGCTTATATATTTAAGAAGTTACTTAAACAATGAGACTTTCATGTCATATCTTTGGCCTGCCTTTTGTCTTAACAATTTAATTTAAACTAATACCACATGAAAGGTATTTGACAGTATGTGATCTGAGTGTTTCACTGTGCTAGTGAAAAAGGAAGAAGCTAATCTCATGGAAGTTGCTATTAAGTTTGAAGGTAGTATCAACATTTTAACACATTATTCACTTATGTATGCTATTAGGGAGAGGGGAGTTGGCTAATGTGATAAGAAACCAATTAATATGATACAGAAACAAGTATATGATAAGACCTTTGTTGAGAATATTACTGGCTTTGATAAAAACCTCCCACACAGTCATTCAATAGCTTCTTCATTGCAACTGTAATAGGTTTTGGTTCTTTTTTCTTAATATCCACTGTAGAAGAACAGTGATTTGTTTGTTGATCTTTACACAGCCAGTAGCACTATCAGCGATGAAGTAACAATTTGGAAAATGTTAGATTACCTCTTTCTCCGAGAACATTTCAATTACCAGTGCACAGCTAGACTTCATGGGTAACTAAAACTTTTTAATTGTATCTGAAATATTAATCTCAAGTGTTGTTCCTTCCATTATTTTTTGTGTGACCATTTTGAACACTACAATTATCTTTTCTTTAAAATATAACTATTTTGTAGTTTAACCTCAGGTGAAAGAAGTGTCTGATTGCATGCTTTTCTTACGAACCTCATGACAGTCTTGTTTTTGAAAGATGTGGAGCTTGAGTGGTTCAAATAATATGCATATTTATAGGCAACGAGTGTGCTTTAGTAAATGCACAAACTTGAACACATACTTTACATACAAATCCTGAAAAATCTTATGCATTACTAGATATTCTTATATTCATGTTCAGCGGTCTGCACTCTGCCAAATAGTTTATCAATAAATAACAACAAAATTAATAAAATATGTTTCCTTTTTATTGATATTGTTGTCCTATATAGTATGGTGTTTCAGTTATTTCAAAGCACATCATTAATACTCCTATTAGAGTTTAACGGTGGTGAAATTTAAAAGATTAGGTTGACAGACTTTCCTTTATTTTTTAATCTCTTTCATGTGCAACTTCTTAACATTTTATTATACATAATGGCTAATTTCTCCTTACTACAGATACTGATTTCCTCGTACTTTGTTAAGTCATATTGGAATCGTATTTCTTAAAAAAATTCAATAAATCCTGCTTCAAAGCAAGGTTAAAACTATTTTGACAGACATTTAGCATTATAGATTGCAATTTGCTTGGAATCTCCAGAAGTTTTTATCATGTTGTGTCACTGTAAAAAAAAAATGTATAAAACAATACATTTCCATTTCTGATTTTTTTTTAATTAAGCCAAGTTTCTTAATGGTTGCATTAAAATAAGTTTAAAAAATGAATATTTAAAAATATAAATAAAGAGGAATACAATAAAGAGAAAAAAAGAGGAAACAACTAATGCAGAAAAGGTGAACAAAGAAGTTTCTTTATATAACCAAGACATTAAAAAGAACTCAAAAGTGGAAGGAAAATGAAAGTGGAAAATGAAAAATGAAAGGAAGTTAAAATTATGCTTTTCATACAGAAAGTGCATTTTCTTTAACTTCTTTCTGACCATAAGCTTGGCATCCTGTACTGGAAGAGGGTAGTACTAGCAGATGCTGCCTTCTAAGGCTTGTTCAAATATGTTCTCAGCTTGAATTTGGGAGACACAGCTGATTTCATTTTAAAACTAGAGGAAAAAGATGAAGGCAAGATTTAAAATCTAGGTGACAGTAGTTAAAGGAAGCTAATCATATTTTTATTTAACAATTTTTTGAATTGGTTGCCCAAAGGAAATTGTTAAACACTCGTCTGCTCTTTCAAAGTAAAGAATTAAAGCCTCTATCAATGCATTTATTTTCTTACTTCCCCTCTCTCCACAAATGAGATGAAATTGCCCTTTCTGTAATAGATGTTGAACTCAAGAAGCCTTGAAATGATAACATTTCTATATATATTTTAATTCTGTTGTAATTACACTACCTTAAATATTTTCTTTTAAATTGTTCTGTTGTGATTTGCATTTTCACTTCACTAGGTTCTTTTCTAAACATCGCTGAGCTTGTAATTGTTTGAGGCACAAATAATAAAAGCTAATTTGTTGACATTCCCTGAAACACCAAGGAATCCAGCCGAGACTTAATGGATTTCTCTATCCCTTCCTTAAGAGGCAGTTTTTTGTTTAATTCCTTCTCTGGCAAAGTATGTTTCACTGATGCGTAAATTCAAGGATCTAGAGGTTATGAATATAGCTCTTTACTGTCCTCTTTATTCATCCAGGGTCGTGAAAGCACAGAGTGAGTTGCTGATCTATTTTTAAACTTTAAAACAAAAACAGGATATGGAAGAAACAATTAATTGATTTATTTGTGTAAATGACAAATATATTCAATAATATTATTTAAAATAATAATAATAATAATAATATTATGACTGGGACCTCTCAAGTAAGGAAAATATCTGACTATTTTCATATTAAATCTGAGAAATGTAAAAAGCTAATCTAAATTTACTTCTTCCTCTGTATCTCACAGATGACTATAACTTTCTGAGCAAAATGGAATGCCTTCCATTTTCTTGTTTTTTGAAAAGTTTCCTTCATAAACGCATACATTATTTAGCTCACAAGCTGCTTAATAGTATTATTCAACAACATAATTGCTAGCTCTGATTGCTATAATGATATTTCCCCTGGATCATCTCAAAGTCATGTACTTATTTTAGTTGCTGCACTTCATAACTCGCTAAATTTCTAAGCATGAAATGGATTTAAAAAAAAAAAAATATTACTAGTTGGTACTAGTATAATTGTAAGAGAAACCTGTAAGTGAAAAAGAAAAATAATGTCTTACTGACTAGTCTTTAAATGCTTTCAATCAATGACACTTTAACTATCCTTGATTTAGTGATTTCTAGGAAATTCGTAGGCTTTATATTAAATTTAAAGATTATTATTTTTTTACCTGTGGTTAATACTCCTCTATCATGTCTTCATGTAAAAAATGATAGTCAAGAACATTCGGGATGGAAATGAGGAGTTTGATATTTCTAAGGGAACAAACTTAATTTTATCTTTCTTAAACATATAATGACAAAGAGCAGGAGTGCTGAAATCGAGAAAGACGTGGAGTTGTTTTATATAATTCTCCATCCCATGTTTCTGCTGCCAGCTGAATTCCATAAAAGAAAATTGAGAGGTAAACCCAAAGACTACAATTTCTAGAAAACAGAAAAGTCTCATGGTATCTACATATGCAGGAAAGACACTAAGTATTTGAAATTTGATGCCCACAACTGAGACAGATGTGAAAGCTCTCACTATATTCAATGCAGTTATAGCTCCACTAAGTAAGCACCTAAGATTTTATTTAGCTGCTGACACAAAGGTGTATGATGTTACATATGACAAAAATTTGCATTGGCCAGCCATGTAAGACTGATAGCTTTTCCAGCTTTGATGGAAACTTTCTTGATGAGTTAATATTAAAAAATATAAATTTTAAAAATCACATTTTGTTAGTTTATTTGTTGCTTATTACTCATCTGCTTAGCAATAACAAATTTCCACACTGGCTTTGGCTTTTGATTCCCTAATTTATCCTTTTGGGAGCACGTAAGTGCCCTGTAAAGCTAAATGTTTGTTTCATCGTACTTTAATTGATGTTAACTTTGTGTAACCTTTATAACTTAATATAACTTAACTTTTTAATTTACTTGATAATCTGTTAATTTTCATTTAAACCATATATTAACTAAAATATAGAGCAATTTATGCGTGACAGCTATCAACCTAAGTTGATAATTTATACAGTACAACATCAGAGGATACAATAAATATGTCATTTTGTATATAGTTTAGAGCCATCTTAAAGTGAGGCTAGTGGACATGATTGGTAAGATTAAAATCGTATGCTACAGCTCTTTCAGTGTTTATTACTCTTTAAAAATTTAAACCTAAAATCTTATTCTTTCTATAGTTGGTCAGTGTCTACAGGGGTTTTTTTGCTTCTCCTTTGAATTCATCTGTTTTTATACCTGAATGTATATGTAAAAATTGATGAATATAGACTTGAACCCTTGTTTAAAATAGAAGCTATTCTGTAGTTGAAAGGAAATACCCAATAACATGTTCTGCTTTAAGTTAATTTACCTGTTGTTAAATTTAATATTACTTACATGTACTGGGTCACACTAAGAGTTATTTTTTTTTCATAATTGTTCATATAATTCTCTGGTGTAGACTTCTGACCAACACAATACTGATAAGACACTAATATTCTAACTTAGGCTGCACAGCGTTTGCATGGCATCAAGACCACCTCTGCTTCTTGCTCTGTTTCCCCAGTGAATAGATTAAGGAGTGAACAATAGGTTAGAAGTTGAATCAACTGTGCAGATAACCTTAGTTAACCAAAGAGAGACTGCATACAATATTATGTCATGCTTAGCAATAAAAGATAAGATAGGAAGTTTAAGAAGAGTTAGCTGTCTTTTGCTTGGGAACTGGCTGGACATCTATCTACCCTTGGGAGATGGCAAGTGACTACCTTTGCATGGTTTGCTTTGTTTTGTTTTCTTCTCTTCTCCCATCTTCCACTTATTTAATAGTTCCTTCTATAATCTTGATTTGCTTATTTTTTTAATCTTGACCCCAATTTTTCTTGCTTTTATTCTTCCTTTCCTCTTCCTTCATCTCACTGCGCGTGGAATGGGGGAAGTGAGTGAGCAGATGTCTGGTGCTTAGCTGCCCAACAGGGTTAACCGGCAACAGGATGACACTTTCCTTATGACATCCCAAGAAAAAGAAAAACTTGTGGCTATATGCCGACATCTAGTTGGATCACCATGATTAAAAAGGGAAGAGAAATAGTATATTTATTAACTCCTTTATGGTTTTTCAATTGAATGGAAAACAAAATCTGTTTAATTTGTGATACCCCTTCTAGAGAATATTTGAGATTCTTCTTAGATTAAAGTATTGAAAATGGAGTATAGGCTACGCTAAATTATGCAGAATTATGCTCTAATCATAGTAAGCACTTTTGAAGCCAAACATGTGAGATGTGTGTTAGGGACAAATCATGATAGTTTTGTGATGGACTTTTAAGTGGAATCAAGAAGAAGAGTAACTATGAAATACTTGGAGCGAGGTTTCTTATCAAGCTGGCAAAAGAAATCACACATCTAGCCAATATTCCAAAATCTTGGCAGTTTCAAGATTCCATATATTTTTGCCTTCTTTTTCCTAATCATCATTTCCCCTATATATATATATTTATTTTCCCCTCCCTCCTCTTCTAAACATCTGTATTCCTCATTCCTACCATGTTTATTTAATTTTGCAACAGTACCCTAGCATTTTCCCATCACTAAGACCAATAATTCATTGCAATTTGTTAAAAGATCACCTTGAGATTTGAACAGTTGATTTGTTTATTACAGTGCAGATGCAGCAGTCACAAAACTGAAGGACTAGAGACCTGCTTTGGTAGTATTCTTGTACTGTAGTCTGTTGTACATTTGTCCAAATTGCAAAACACTGACAATAATATTTTCCATACTGCATTTCTGTAGCAGTAGTGGGAGAACATATTGAATCAAGTACCAGGCAAGACGAAGCAGATAAGACACAATAAAGCCAATTTGAGCCCCTGGTATTGAAAGAAAAAAGCATGTTTTAGAATATCTACTGTACAGAGTAGTGTTTTTCTTCTGGAATCTGTACCTGAAAAAATACAAAAAACCCAAAAAAAATAAATGCAGAATTAATCACTAACTAGAATGACCAATTCTAGTTCACCTACTAAGTACACATTTATTTTAAGGTACATGAAGAGCACTTACTAATATTTTTTTAATAGCAATTTTAATCTCACAGAATTTTCCATCCAAAGTCACAAATTTACTATATCTAGCATATATTATTTATTTTCAGTATATGGGTGCCATACAGTTTCTTAATATCTATTTTTATTACATTTCTAAAATGTATTTAGGAAAACAGAGCATAAAAAATACTTCATATGACACAAGGTTAATGTTTTGTGCCTGTAATGAAATATCTGGATCATACAAAGACAGAAACATTGAAATCTAATGCAAGATTAAAGACCCAGATACTTGTTTGTGATCTCTACATAGAGAGTGTAAAGAAAAAAATTACTTTTCCTTTTATTAAACGAAATTTAGTATAAATCAATACAAGAGCATAGGATTTGGGGACAATTATTTCCCAGGTCTTCCTAAATTACTTTGGTGTTGAGAAGTGGTCATAGTGTAATATTTGAGAGTAGTAAAAATTGGGTCTTGCAATATTCTGAACATTACACAGTGAGAAAAGCATTAAAGAAAATTTTACTTTGAAGGCAGTGGACATGACTCCACATGTGTAATAGAAAGCAAGCAAACCTCATCTGTCATCTTGGAAAAAAGTCCTTAAATATGATCTTTTTTAACAATGCTTACTAACACAGTTGTATTATAATATTATACTGTTAGTTATTAGCTGATAGTATCAAACTTTGTCTCTGGAGCTTGTAGTAATTTTTTCTCTCATACCAACACAACAGCGTTACAGTGAAGGCTGTTGTGTTACCTTTGTTATTATGTGACAATGTCTTGAGTATGGACATATTAATTTGATCCCTGTTCCGTGTCGTTTCCAATCTCTGTAACCAAGAAAGTGCACTTGAAATTATTCTTTCTTTTGCAAAAAGGCACAATGCTTAAATATGGTTAGATCTGGTTAATAGCTTATCAGACATAATAGATTTAGTTGTTACTAGGAGCAGAAATTCATAGCATTACACTGTCTGTTTTTTGTTTATTTAATCCTATCATTTTAATCTGTATACTCGTGGGAGCTGATGTCCATGAAATTTAATGAAATCCTGATCTTGCTATTGTCAAAGGAATTATGTGATTGTCTTCTTTTAAACAAGGAATTCACACAAGATATTCAGGACTTCAGTGGATTCATATTTCCTTCCTCTTAGTTTAATTTAAAAACAGATATTTCTTAAATAATGGATCATTTACAAAATTTTATTCATAAATTAAGAGAATGGCTTCCCTCTTAATGACTGCTTCTTAACAATTTATACTTCTATGACTCCCTTTGCCATTTTCAAATGCTCAAAAACTTCTGAAAAAAAAAATAGTTTTGCTAAAGACAGTAACTGTATAAGGGAAAAGCACAGTCTAAAACATTACCTTTTTGAGATTTGTGTTTAACATCAATATAGCTGGTATTGACAAATATTTCAGCTTTTATGTATAAAAAATTGTTGTAAAATTAGTATCTCAGCAGTATCTAAATGAGATGCTAAAAATATAAGTTCATTCTTGAGATGTTCAAAACATAAACAGCTGGACACTGAAATTAATAGTGTCTATTCCATCTTTGGTCTTTTTTAGACCTGCGTTACAATGAAAATATGAAACCTAGGGGCAAGTCAGCTGTATATATGACGTTATTTGCTCAATAATAATGCTAAAAACCATCAAACTGGGCAGCTACTCAGCTCCTTGCAGAACCATGCCACATAATTCCAACTGATGATTTATCTAGCCTTTGCTGTAGCATCTGCAGTGATAGTGTCTTGACCAAATCCCCTTAAGCAGCTTATTTCTGCACTCAATTGATCTTAAAGTTAAGACCTTTTTCTTATTTACTGCCACCAATTTTCTGTTCTTTGCTTTTGGCCAATGCCCCCTGTTCTTACCATTTCCTAGACAAAATAAATTCCTTCTTTCTTTTATGTATGATTTTCCCTAAGGTATTTGAAGAGACTGATCATGTCGCTGGAGTTTGCAGTTTGGTAAATTACACTAGATCATTTAGTGTACCTTCATATGGTTTATTTTCTTGTAGTTGTGTTTCATTTTTACTATTGATCCTTGTATTTCTTTAGTTTGTTCTGTTCAACTCATTATCGGTGGGAAACAGCATTGCAGATACAAGGCAAGAGACTCATGGTCACGACGTGCAGCTTTCCTGCCTAAAGTGAAACAGTAAAAAGTGCTTCTGTTAGTGCTGAATGTGGTTACTGCACTCGGGGTGCTGGTATCATGTGATGCTGCTCTGGGGGATATGCCACATACTGTAGTCCCTAATGAAAGGAGAGGCACAAAACCAATCAATGCATAAGACTCTATGTAAACTTTCGGTATTGTTTTGTGAGCTTTGCCATAAAGTATGAGAGCTATCCCGTAGATGTCACTGTTATTGAGAAAGCAAAGGAAAGAATTACTTAGGATGCTCATACTACAAAATGCCTATCAGATTTAATTTCAAATTCAGACTGATGTTAGATGTTTACTCTCTGTAAGCTTTCATCTTTTTAATTCTGTTGTCGTATTCTTCCATTACAGCTAACTACACATCTAAATGCACACATACCCTTGTGGAAAGTCAGGATTACGTGACTTTATTTCTTTTATACCCTCCTTCTGAAGGTATACATTTGGATGTCTTTGCAGTATGTTGTGTTTTAGCATTCCTTCAGCAATGAGACTTTCACTACTTCTAAAAGTGAAAAGTCTTGGAGAAACCAGGCCTGAAATACTTCATGACCCCTCAGCTGATAGCTTTATAGGTGCCTTGAGGATGAAATAGGAAAGTTTACGTTGTCTTTCTCTGTGCTTATAGACATACTCTCCTCACATACCGTTGGAACATAGACAGTGGTGAAATTACCTCAAACATGTCTTATAAATCTCAGCGACTCTGCAACAAAGTAGACCTTGTTTTTAATGTGTTTTTTTGTTTTATTTTTATTTTCTTTCTCTAAGTGTATGCAGCTGACATCTTGACTACCATGACATTAAGTGTAAGCATGAATATTTAGATCTAAACAGAAAATTATGTCCAGAATTTCAATGAAGATCTAAGACTAGGATTATGAAGAAAGAAGGTAGCAGGAACCTGGTATCAGCTGCTGGTGCTGTTATCTAGTGCTGCTTTCACCTTGGATTCATTTTAGCAGCTTACTCCACCTGCAGCCACCCCAAGGGTCTAATCCCACACCAAGTAGTGCAGAATAGCTCATGTGCAGGGCACCAGTTAGGGCTACCCCCTCTCAGACCAGACTTGCTGTATTTATGCTACATTGCACATGACCCTGACTCTGTAATACCTATATCACCCTAAGACAAAATAATAACTTCTTGAGTGCTTTCTCAATTCAGGATGTTTGAAATATCAGGAAGACTGTGCTTTGGTTCTCCACATGAGAATTTTAAATCACAAAAGAGGGCATGAGGAAGGCCTCTCCTTTGATGTGGCCTGAAGGGCAGGTGGAATACTTGTAGAATACAGCCTGTGGGAAGTATGTTAGAGGACTGTGCTGGGCAAAGGATGCAAATCTGATACAGTCCTTTCTGTACAGCTTCCCTGGAGCAATCTGTCCTCAGAAATGTACATGGGTTTTCTTTTGGAAACAGTAACTTGGTTTACTCTAGAAAGTTATAAATTAACTGAGATTTGTGTAGCAATGAAAATTAGTGAATCAGAATATGGGAGTAAACTGAGCAACAAAGATATTCAGCTTACATAAAAGTATTTGTTGAATATGGTTTAAGATGTTCTTCACTCTCTACCTCTGGTAAAATTGCATTCCATAGTTTTCTTATTTGTAAACTGTGTTGCAGAATATGATTTCACATATATCAAACTGTTTTAAATTGCTTAGATAAAGCAACAATGGATTTTGCTCTGCATATCTCTGAGCAGTGGTATTTAATGATCAGACAGCCTTGTTGAAATGAAGTATCTGAATTACTTTAACAACAGATACAAAATTCCAGAGAAAGACAATATTTCAAACAATAACAAAAAAATCGATGTTTTGTTGTGCCTCACTCAACATTTGTTACCATTTATGGAAACTCAGGCAAGTTGAGATATGCTGCTTCATGCCCCAGAGGGTCAACCTGGTTCTTCTGAAGAATGTCTGTTTTCTATAGAAAACGTACATATCATTAGTCCCACTATAGTTCTTACATTTGTATATGTTTTACATATCATTCCTGTGCATATTTCAAATCACTTTGAGATGTTGATATTAGGAAGAATTAAGTTGTTAATTTCAGCATTGTCCCTTAGCAAGTCATTGGCTGTTTGTTTATGGATGGTTTATCTTGAATCATTTGTTTCCTTTCTAATTCTAATGTAATTAACACAGCAGAACTCTAGTGTGACAGTTTAAAAGTTATAATGACCTGTATATATTATTTATTAGTCGGATCGTATTGCCGGCCAAAAGTAATATTTGCTAAGATTTGGGTTTGTTTTGAGATTGACTATGGAAAAAGACATCTTAAATATGTATTTTCTATTTCACTATAAGAATCATACCAAGGACAAAGTGAATTTTATATTCTTAAAATATTTGTAACTGGTTTTATTTACACAGTAAATGCTCATCTGTCCTACCTAATATCTAAAGAAACTCTCTGTAATAAAAATTTTTAGGCATGATAAAAAAGTTTTCAGTCTTTCCTATGGGAACAAATTTTCCAAGCTCCATATATTCTTCTGGTTCATCAAGACTACATGAGGTAAAGAGGCAAGGTCCTACATCAGTTACTCTGTTCAATATCACTGCAATACTGTAGATCAGAAGAAAACTTCATGGAAGAGTGCAGTGTCAGGCTAAATTCCAACTTAGGATTAGCAGAACCACACTGCACATTCTCAATATTTTGAATTAGATGTTGAAAATTTAATGTAATTATCAGCTGACTTTTTAACATCCTCAAAGGCTTTTCATGTAGCCATTATGAATTTCATTCCTTATCTCACTGCCCAGTAGTGCACATATCCACTTTACAAACCCATCAACATCAATTCAATCATAATATGTGAACTGGGCATAAATTTAGGATAGTGGAGAGGTCACTTCCTCAAAAGAGAAATTAGCAGATGATGATATTAGCTGAAGGCTTGCTTAGACAATAGAGAAAGAATATGGCCTGGGATTTTATATGTTACCTACTTTATTTTAAATGTTTATAATGAATATGGTTATTAATGGGAAAATATTGAAAAATTGAATTACTTTAGGGTTGTATCAAATTCTATTAAAATATTGGAAAGGATGGAAAGGAAAATATTGTTAGATTCAGTATAATCCAGTTAAAAATATTATGTCCCAAGAACATAATATTTTATGGATTTTATTTTGCTTTTTCATTCTCCTTTCTTATTCTTTTTCTTCTCATTGAAAGTCATCTTTTTTCCTTCCTCATAGCCAACTTGCTTTGAATTCCTGCTAGCTACACAAGTCAAAAGTAATACACACTTTAAAGTTTTATATATTGTTTTTGATATCAACAGATCCAATAAATGAATGAGAATATGAATCTCATGTCTTTGACTTATTGCTTAAGGCCATCTTCAGATACAAAAAGAAAGATTTTGCTTCCTAACTGAAAAGATTCTGTTAAAACCAAAAAAAGACTAAAAAGATTATAAGTAATTCTAAAACTTTTAAGTAAATGGCAAAAGGTTCAATTGACATCAGCAAAGACCAGCTTCACCTTTTCTTTTTTGTGAGGCTGAACAAAGCATGAAGATAATAAGCTACAGGAACCAGGCCAGGTCTGCCTCCTTGGTTGAATTTATTGCCCATGTGTTCCCATGTCCCATTTGGGAAATTGTGACTATAACTGCTATGCTTCTTTAGCCATAAAAAGTCTGTAGTGCAAATACTGATTCAGCTGTACTTCAACACTTGTCTCTCTCTCTCTCCCCCACTGACTTGGAATTTTTATAGGTTCTTCATTGTGACTTGGAATTTGAGCAGATGTGCAGAAAGATGAACACATCATTACTGAATTCTGAGGGATTTTTCACATCAGCGCCTTCAAAGCCGCTTAACTAGATGGCTTTTTTTTTTTCCTTAAAGAAAAAGAAAAAAGACAAGAACATGAAGTGTAAACATAGGAAGTCTATCATATCTGTACTGATATATCTATCCTTTCAGCCTGTAAAACCAGAGTTTTAGGTGTGCTTTCAAGGGAATTGTGGAAGTTCTACTCTCAAGAGATAAGATAGTATTGTAAGATAAATAAACAGGGTGAAAGTCATCTGTGGACTAAGTATTCCATGTACTTGGAAGAGTTACATCTGTCCTTATCACAAGGATTAAACACCAAAGGAAATTATAATTACAGAACTGTAAATACACATAGTACTTTAGTCACAAATAGTAAGTCAAGGTTACCTTCTCCAGTCAGTTTTCTAATGTATCAAGAGACCTAATTACAAAAGCACCAGTTTCCCCTTCAGTTGACTGAAGGCAGCACAAAAATATCCACTTCTACTGTTCATTCTTTGTCCTAACCTCCTTCGGAATCAACTCAGCTTGTGAAAAGGAGAACTCTTTAAAAGAATTCAAACATTTACGAGATAACGGTTGACATCTACAACATAAATGGATATGCATTGCCTTTGTACTTTTAATCACCTTTATTTGTATATGCTTTAATTTTCTAAAATTTAATTTTTTTTTTAAATCAGTAATCCTACCATAATACGGCCCTCATATTATTAGTCATTATTGATTTTTCAGATAGGCAGCAATGAAGTTGCAACAAGAAGTCTGAGAGCAATCAAGAAAGACTTCAGGGCAGTAGGATGACAGGGATCAGGAGCACAAGTAATGTTCTTGTCTGTCCTTCCACTTGCAGAGAATGATGAGGGAAGAAATAGGGAGAGCCAGCAGATCAATACCTGTCTCAAAGCCTAGTGTCACTGGCAGAATTTTGGGGGTTTTTATCATGGACAAGTTTACATGCCACCAGGCCTGCTGGAAACAGATGTGATACACTTGTCTCAAAGGAGGAAAAGAATCTCTATGCACGAGTTAGCAGAGCACATTGAGGAGCTTTAAACTAGATTTGGAGGGGGAAAGGGATAAAACCAGGCATGCTAAGTATAAGCCTCAGGGGTGGCACACCAGTGTTTGGGGGACTATGTGCTAGTCTGTCAACTTATTATCCATGTTGATCTACTTTACTTCATAATACCAACTGTGAAGTGAATTAGATTTACCAAAAACATGAACTACAAACTTGTAAGAATACGCTTTCATTAGATTTCTGCTTATTTTATGGAAAGCTGAAACACATTTCACTATATCTTGTGATTCACGGGAAGTTAGAATCTTTAAGTTCAGAACAGGTCTTGCTGTCTGTATTTGAGAAGTGCAACAATCATAGTAATTGAATTGGGAGTGAGTGGTCCCCAGAAAAAACTATAGATTTGTTAGAGTATAAAGAAATCTGATGTAAAATCGATATGCCTGTAACATATTCAATAAAATCATGACGTTAAAAGTGCATAGTCTAAAATGCCAAAAGAGGATCCTAATTTTGAAAATGTGTTCAATGATGTGTCAATTTTACAAACATATTTGCAGAGATTATCAGTGATTAACAGTGGAATATTCACTAAATTATTCTTGACTATTTCATCTGTATATTCTTTGTATGTAGCTTTCTAAAAGTGCATACCACCATTTCAGTCTTTCTGAAAATTTAGTGCTGAGGACTCATATCTTCCATTAGACATACCTGAGGTATGTCAATCTTCTTTGAAATCCTCAAAGAAATTTAAAGTTTGAGTCTTTCAACTCAATGAGACTTCAAGAGTGTATAAAAATGATATGGTAATGCTACACTGAACACCTATTTTTACTTCACCAGAAGGCCTATAATCAATATGTGAAAATGTTTATAAAGGTTAAACAGAAATAGTTTGATCTTACTTCTCATACTGCAAGTGTTAGCCAGCTGTAAGTTTAAAACATGGCTTTATGGAAGTGGGTTTCATCTTCTAGAAAAAATAGTATAAACATGAAAATCAAATCTCTACTCTCCTGGAATATATCTTTGAGCACATAGTGACTATTACAGGACAATATGCGATCAATAGTATGTTTTTCATTTGATAACAAATCACTATGATTGGGACAAGGGATAGGAACACAGCTATTTTCACTCTTGTTTTCCACAAAGGTGATTACTGCAGTTGTCCTTCACTTACACCTCCTCATTACACTCATCACACACACTCATTGTGTAATGCTTTATTGTTTAATCGTCTATTTAACAAAGGTTTTAAGGCATGAGGTTTAGTTTATCATCAGTTGTGTAGGATTCTTCTTTTTTCTTCTCTAAAGTAGGGCTGGTACTTCTTGTGCAGTGATGTGAAGGTAAAATCTGAAGTGTTAGCTTATGTATTTCCTTAGGCTTTCCTTTTACATCAAGATTTAAAAAAAAAAAAGAAAAAGTAGAAGCATAATCCTTGAAAATGCTCTGTGTTGGAATACTATTGTCTATTTTCTGATGGAAGCAAGCCAAATTGTGGTGTATAATGATTAATTTCAGTTTCACTGCTTTTAGAAGTGTCTAAAGGATTATATTCGGATTCATATGAAATAAAGTATGTGAAGTAATTAAAAAACCAGAAAGATATACAAACTAAATATTGTCTGAAAAATCAAACTTGCATATGTGTATGCTCTGAACTTCTTGAGGGCATTCACTTGCTGAATTTTTGAGGAGTTTAGGTTGCAGAGAAAAGACAGAATGTATCAATATATGGCACTGAGGATAAAAACTCCTGGTCATGAAGTTTCTCTTTGGTTTCCAACAAAAGTAAGAATAACAAGTTTATTAGAAAACAACAAAAACTGTTCAAAATTTCCCATAGCATTTTTTGAACTTTGTGCTGGTGCTTCTGCTTTCATTTTATCATCTAAACATGATTTTTTCTCATAGCCACCTGTTGAGAAAAAAGATCACATAGTTCACTTAACAGGTCTGTAAGGGTGGTTTTTATTTTCACAGACTTTCAACACCTCACTAGATTGTTAAACATTTCAAACACAAATTTTGTCTCCCTATGCTGTTCTGTTACATTTCTTCTCACACATTCACACTCACTTGCTCTCAAGCTCTCAGTTCTCCAGGATTCAGAAAGGTCTTACCTAAGTTTAAGCATTTAATTATGCAGACCATAATTTGGCCGTGAAAATATAGGTCTATGCTAGGCCCTTTCCATTGCTTAGGAAGGGTAATTGAAGGCCTCATAGTTTATTTGCCTGACATAAGAACCAAAATTTACGTAGTGATCCAGGTTCAGTTGCCCCAAAATTCGTGTGTTTCTACTCCCTATCATTCTTTTTTTACTTTGCTATGTTATGTAGTAAATGTAGTAAGTAATAGAGTAGTACTTTTACAGTTGCTTGTGAACAGCTGAGCTCTCTATCACGTTTGGCATTTAATTGACTTTTTTATATGTTCTATAGGAGGATCTATCTATCTATCTATCTACATATACACACACAAAACCCCCCAGATAAAACTGTGGGTTTACTGCTCTCAGATATCTTTCAGTGAACTGAAAAAAATAGTGTTTAGAACTATGTCAGCATTTCTTTCCTGCAGTTACCTTTTTTTTTCCTTTCATTTGCATTTCTACCACCAACTCTGGAAATTTTTGAAGTATTTGCCTAACCCTGGAATATCTATTTGTACTGTTTCCTTACTTTGTTCATCAGATTTTATAAACCATAAAACAGGTACTTTATAAACCATAAAACTAACTACAGTACTGGCTTTATCTTGGCGAAAAGATTCTTAATGCTCTATCAATTTTTCCTTTATAAGCAATGTCCTTATTGTACCGAGGGTGCCAAAAGCATCACATGGTTCTTTTTCTTAATCTCTTTAGTAGGCCCTAAATTTTAGTTGTGATTTATAGCTTCTCAGTAACTAGTTTCTAGTTTCATACTCAGCAGTATCACAGTCCTCAAGTTGCTGACCTGCTCAGCAAGCAGTTTAGGGGAAAATTGTGGCACCTGGCTGATTTCCAAGCATGCCCAGGCCTCCATTATTCTGGAACACTAGAGTTCAATTATTTCAAACCAAAACAATTTATCTAGAAAGCTGAAATAATTATTAAAAAAAAAAAAGAAGAAAGAAAATAATGTGAATTTGAAAAAAATCACAAAAGCCAAACAACAAAACCCTTGTGAGCTCTTAAATACATTGACAAGTATTTGGGGTACTGTCTAAGATGTCATCAACATGATATTTATGCCTTCTGTCCCTGTACTGTCACATCGAAGGTGACTCGAAGAAAAATGCATCATGAAGATTCTTTTGTTGAAAAGCTGACTGTGCCATCCAAGGTTTTGATCCTTTTTTCAGCAGACCTCTATTTTTAGTATTAATATAATTTAGAAATAAAGCTATGAATAGTAACTTGTAACTCCATTACAAGGAGAACAAAAACTAAAGAAAAATGTTGGGGTTTTTTTATTATTATTACTATTTTTTGGTATCCTTTGCTTGATCAGGGGCTAAAGTTGAAATCTAAAACTGATTGCCCAGTTGTGCGGAGTTTAGACTCCTTTCACTTAAAAGAGACAGCATGTGTAAAAGTGCCTGCTTTTTACTTATTTATTTATTATTTACTTTTTTACTTCGTTTTTGAGCAGCTCTACCTAGATAGCTTTAGAAAAAAACCCTGCACAATATATTAACACTGTACATGATTTTGTAAAAGATGTTCGTACTTAGATGTCTGAGACGCATGACAGCTTTGTCCAAAATGTTGAAGAATCTCAAACAGACTTCTTTTTATTGCCATAAAAATGTTAGATAAGTTCAGTGCTGACTTCCTTTGTGGTAGATCTTCACTTGCTGCAAAAGATACAGCACGAGTTTCTTCTGAACTGTAAGAGTCCACTTCCAGTCACTATCTCTATTGTCAGTGGAGATAAATAGGCACTTTTAAGACAAAATTCATGTAACTTGGTATAGAGATCCTCTTCAGTACAAGATGAATCACATCCAGGAATTTTCTGTTTCTCTGAAATGACTATAAAGGAGCCTAACTTGTCTTCAGATAGAGACACCTCTGTAGCATAGATATGTGGAGTTATTTAAAAGAAATCCTACTCCTTCAGTCTGCTAAAGCCTCAAATTTATCAATGAAAATTCTGTTTAATCTGAGCAGCAGCACTAACATGGATTTAACATTCAAATGGAATTAAAAATTGCATCAGAATAACTGAAAGTGCCAAAAAGTAATCCACAGTTTTAACAATATTTTAAAGATTTATGCATGTAGTTTACTTATTTGATGGTAACCATCCCATGATTAATATTTGCTGCCAATAGTTGCAGCAACCTCAGAGAAACTATTTTGTTACTACCAAATCTAGAAATCTTAGTCACCATTATCAGGAAACATTGAATCATTTTTTCTTTGTAATCTTTATCTCTCAAAAGCTGCAGTAGCAGACATTGCCTAGTTCTTGTGCTTTTTACTGCAATACAGTATTTTCCCCACAGGTGACCAAACTGCACCAATCTTGTCAGTAAGGGGAATACTCGAATGTAAACAAATTAAAAAACTATTTATGCCAAGCAATGTGCATAATTTAGGGGTCTTCTATGAATTTACACTGCAGGAATCAGAGGCCATTGGAGTTGATAGGGTTTATAACACCCAAAAGCTGATGCACGAACAACATTTTTGTATGGAGAAAAATTGCTACTAAAGAATTAATTCTTTGCAACTTGATTTCTCTTTAGCTGACAGTTTACTTGAAAGCATTTTTAATGGGATAGTGGTTTTGTTTTGGAGTTTTGGAGGTTTTGTTCTTTTGGTTTTGTTTTTGTTTTTACAGGGGATAAGGAAATGCTACTTACTCTCCTGAAAAATAATAATTGGAAATATTAGCATATAAACTTCAGTAGATGATCATCAGGTTTAGGTGAGTAAATTTCTGCTCTGATAGAAAATACATGCAAACATTTTAATCTTCAGTTTTATATCTAAATATCAGTTTGAATCTTGTTAGGGATTCAACCAAAACTGTTTTCCTGCAAGGAGTAAAGTGAAATCTTTCATATAAGAGATCAACTATGACTGTAGGGAGCTTACTTGATGAATTTGGGACCAGATACAATGAAAATAAACATTTATTTTTCAATGCAATCAGTAAGTTATAAGCAAACAGTTAAGGCTGTGATGTGTGTCAAAGTCCTGCATTATGTTTTCTCTAGATTGGAATCACATGTGAGGCAGCAGCAGATTTCTCCATGGCTGTTTGCATTAGATGAATGCTGCTCGAGGGCATGGCAGTGGAATTGGCTTCCATAGCTTTCACAGTTATGTAATGTACTTGGAATGGAAAAAGGATGCTTCTCCATTAGAGGATCCAGAAAGCTGTGTCCCTTACTGAACCCAGTGTTTAATATGCAGAGAAAAGAATTGAAGAAGGGAAAGTCAGGTGAGGGACTGAGCTGTAACACAGTGCTCTTACATAGCTTCATAGCAGTTTGGGTGTTTGTTGTTCTGTTGGATTTTTTCATGTCCTGTACTGTGCCTCAGCATACTAATTGCTTCTTTCCCTCTTTCTTTTTATGTCTGTGCTTCAAACACTGTATTGTGCATAATGCCTTACATTGGAGGTGAAAGTGTGGAGGTCAGCTGGTAGTATGACGTTGGTTTAGAGGAAAGGCTTTACCCTCTAGTATTCTTTATATATGGTCTTTTCAGTTACAGCCACATCGTGTATTTTATTTTTTACTTGAATGGATAGTCTGCTTCCAAGGCACATTGTTTCATTTTGTTCCTTTGTTGTATGGCCTTTTTTCCTAACTGATCTGTGTAGGTCATGTGAATTGTAGCCAAAAGTTTTCCTTGGAAACCTCAACTTGAATTTATATGAATGAGAGGCCCAGGCACTGTTCTGTAAGAGTGCCTTTATGAAAGGCTCATTGTTGAGATTTTGGAACAGTGCAGCATATATTAGTGCAGTCCTGAGATATAAAATGACTGTAAAAATGATGGTATTGCACTATATATTTGTGTTTCCTTTACTCTCAAATGGGTTCAATTAGTGGTCAGGAAAGAAAAATTAAAATCTTTTCCAAATGCCAGGTCAAATAATTGGACAGCCAAGTAAAGCTGTGGTTTATGATCATACATACTTGGTTCTTGTAACCTAATTACAGTCTTTGTTGCTGTCTGTATTTGAAAAGAAACCATGCCTATTTTCTTGTATGTAAGCAGTGAGAGAGGCAAACTCACTTCTCTATAGAAAAAATGAGTGTGGGAAATAGAAACAGTAGTCATTTATAGGATCCAGATTTACCCTTGTCATTGGTTTGACCTTCTATCTGCTTAGGATCAATGTTTCTGGTGTGACTTGTAAAAGAATTTTAATTCATGAGCCATACATAAAACCTGGTGACTGTTAGATACTGAAGAAGATCAAGCATTTGCACTTATTATTCTGATCTATTACCCATCAATGATATATAGGTGTCTTGAATAGATACAGGTACATTTTGTAATAGTAGTTATAAAGAATACCTATAAATGGATTGCCTATAAATCACTGCTGTAACATGACTGCATCAAAACAGCACGGTCTTGAGGATACAAAGCCATGAATGTTTCGAAACTGAATACAAATAACGTACTTTACAAAGCCAATTTGTACTTAGTTACTCATAATTTGTTTTGTTGATAGGATTTTAATATTGGTGCATCTGAGATACATTGTCTTTAAGTTTTACTGTTCAAATGCTTTAACTGCATTTTGTTTGATTAAATATAAACATTATATAAGTGCTAGGAATAAAGCATTTTAGCATAGGTGGGTTTAACATATCACATTTTTGACAGCATGTCAACATTAATAGTAACTACAGTTTGTAACAATATGAATAGTGACATCTGTACGCTATCCGTTAAGAAAATTTAATAAATCAAAAATCCAGGTTCATCAACAATAATATTGCAAATAATTATATTTTCAAATGCTTAAATTAGGAGAATGAGTATTAATGGTTAAAACAAATTACACTAGCATATACAGTTTATCAGTACAAAGTACTACAGGAGAATCCACATTAGTTTATAAAGATTCAAACTACTGGATTTTGCTAACCTCAAAAGAAATTTTCAGCATGCTTAATGTTAAGTAGACTGTCTGTTTAATAATTATTAAAAATCTATTTGCCTTGAATTTTCAGTTCACAGTTTTGTTCTTCACAGCTAAAAAGTTGCCTCTCAGTGCAGTTTTCCCATAGGTAGTAAGCAAGAGTACAATTAATTTACTCTGTATGTCTGTGGCTAAACAGATGAACAGCTACTAATCGATGCTAGAAATAGGCTGTAACAGAAAACATCCTTTATTTGGTTTTGAGTTCTGCAGTATGTTAGTTATCTATTTTTCTTTTCACCTGTCCATCCATGTGTTTACCTTTTCCCTCCTTTGCCTGCAACTTTTGGACTTACAGCTTGTTTTGGCAAGAGCTGGCCTATACAGCAAAATGCTACAAACAGCTGTGTAATCATAATATTTACATTTTATGCAGAAATACTTGTGTGTTAAAATTACACAAAGGCTATTTACTGATCTTATATCAGTATAATTATAATTGACTCATAAAACATATGCATGTTTTGTAATACTATAGTTTTATACCAATATAAATCCCTCTGTACATCCATCTGGCATTAATTAATAATAGGTAAATTACTGTAATTTTAGCATTAAAGAAATAAATGTGTCATCTATGGATTGTGTAGTGTTACTGTAACCATTTACCTTTCACAGTAGATTTCTACCACAGGGCTATATTAGATGTAAGATACTTTACTGATGCTCAGTTTTATTATTATCGATCTAATATTTATTTTGCTTGAGCTATATGTATATATCTATATAAATTCTTAGACACACATATGTATAAATTAGCCAAAGATCATTCTTAGTAGATATATACACATATATGGATATAGGTGTAGATATGGATATAGATACTCATACATGCACACCTACATACACATATGCACGAAGAAACGTATATATAGAAGAAGTCTAAGAATAATCCTTGTATCATCCTAGAAACAGATTTTTTTGTTTTGAAAAATCTCTATTGTTATAAAAAGCAACATCTCAACAGTAAGTGAAAGGAGCACATTAAACAAGCAAAGAAGTGCAACAGGGGCATGAAATAAGTTGTCACTGATTACAGAGGAAGTCTTTGTCAATCCGGAAACTGAACTCATATTTCTGCAGTTTCAGCTAGCACCTAAATGGATTTTTTTCTGAAATCATTTCCTTCCTATATAAAAAAAAGTTCATCAAAATTAAGTTCAATGTCTGGTAAATGGGAAATAAATAGATGGATTTTTAACTCCTTTGAATTACATTAAAACACGAGATCCAAGTTTTTTTCCTGGAACCGTTTACCTTTTAACAGAAAAAAAAAAAAAAAATCAGTATTCAGCCAAAAAAGTCTATTCAAAATTCTAAATGTCTCTTGACCTGAAATAGAATACAGGTGTCAGTCAGTAAGTAATAACACAGTGACAGATAGGCAATATATGTCGCCCATTGAGACCACAGTGAGTCAGGAGATGATTTGCTTTTAAGCAGAGATGCAGATCCAGGCCAATGACCGTACATGGAACAGGAAAGCGATCATTTGATAAATTAGACCTTTATTTAGCTGGCTGGTGATAGCCAGCACTGTCTGCAGCGAGATGCATGTACTGGATGATCCAACAGAGCTGCTTCATTTCATGGGGGATCATGTACTCACCTGAACAGATAGAGGATCAAAATCTAAATCAAGAAGAGGCACTGAAGGAGCTTGAAATTAAGTTATATCTCAGGCCACCTTTTCTGTTGTAATAGGTTGAATTTGCACGTCAGAAAGCAGAAGAAATATGCATTTTCACTTTCTAATATAACTATCCTTTTCTGTGGCTCTTAATCACTTATTGTTGAAGGTATTGCAAAATAAAATAAAATAAAAGGAACCACTACTTTGTGGTTAGTACTAACCAATGGCAAATTATTATTCTAAAGAATGTGTATTCTTTTCCCAATAGCTTTATCTCTTAAGCACATGCACTTGTTTCTCATCTGACAGAACAGTAAGTCCCTAGAGACTGTATTATTTCTTTCATTCACATATTTGTCTTTACAATTCAATTTCATTATCAGTTGCTATTTCTGAGCAGATATTGAGTGGATAGTGTCAGAGTGATAATGGTCTGTTAAAATTTCAAGATCGAGTCCAGGGAGTTTTGTACACAATGTACAGAACTTCTAGCTAATAGTAAACATAGTTGATTGGTTGGTATGTGGCTAGTCAATTGAAAAGTATTTATATTGATATAGAAACAAAATGAAGAATCTGTGATATGTATAGAAATGAAATGTCAAAAGTGCTTTGTTCACACTTTAGAGTAAATATGCTTGACACGATTTTTAAACTATTAATAATAATAATGATACATTTATAGAAATGAATTATCACACCACAGAACCCCAAAAGATAACACAGATGAAGACTTCTCACGTGTGCCATGATTAAAATAAAGAAAATTACAAGGTGAAAAAAAAAAAAAGTTTCACTTACATATTATTAAATACTAGGTTTAAGTCTCTCCATATAACCTGAATTTGATTCCTCTATGTGGCTGAGGCACCTTTTCAACTGAGGACCAAAAAAAAAATCAAGTGCTGTGTTTGGGGGATAATATACACGACATCCAAACCAAAAATAAAATCACATTTGTTTCTGCACCAGATTTTTTTTTTCTAATTTATTATTTTAAGGTTTTTTTTATGTTAATGAAAGAATCAAGACCTTATATGGTGCCAAATATCTTTAAATTGTGCTAGACTTTTATCTGTGTCTAGGATATGGTTTGCATAGATGGAGACAATCTTTTGTTAAGCAGGAAAGCCTTTCATATAACCCAAGACTGGGATAAAAACGACCTTTACATTGCTCCAGTCTTTAGTTGCTTGGATTTTATGTTGCTTCTTGGCAGCTTTCTTGCTTCTTTAGGTTTAATAATATAGTTTCAGCTTGGGTTTGGTAATTTAGTTAAATTTCATTTTTCCAATTTATTTTAGCCAGACTATTTTTCTAATCTTTTTGTTATTTTTTTTAATAATCTTTAAAGTCATAAACTTATTTTGTGTCAGTATCACTTCTTTTAAAACATTGGTTTAGGCTTGAATTTTTCATGAAAATTTTTCAGAAAACCATCTGGTTTATGATTAGGGTATTTGGACGGGGAAGTTTAGTTGTTTGGTTTTGATATTTGGGCCTTTTTTTTCAAAATATGGCACCCTTTAAAGTAAATAGCATTAACACAATATAATGTTTATCATGACAGTTTGTAAAAGACTTATTTTAAGCTTATTTACAAACAATTCTTTGCATTCATATCATGTACTCAGTGCAGTAATAGATTTGTCATTTTTACCTCTGCAATAAATTACAAATGTGTTGTTATTTTGTCACTAAAAATGTTTCTATTGTATCTTCTAAAGTGAATGAGCTTTGTCTAGTATCTGGCTTCATCACTGAAAGAACTTGTAATTTTCGTTAGTGTTGGTTTCATTAACATTTTAATTAACTTTTTTCATCAACATTATTAATAATTAATGAATTCTGACTACTTTCTTTGAAACAAAACAATAAAAATATGAAAACATCTATCACATATATGTAGAAGATCAAGCAAGTAGAAAAAAATCTAGTTTATGTAGTAATATAGATTTAATTCTTTAAATATTTAAGTAATAAATATTCATGTATGGTGTTTTAATAATAAATATTTTTAATATACAATAAGTAATATATTACCCTCAGCTTTCCTTTTTAGATACTTTCTTAGCCTTCATCACCATAATATCTAATCACTTAATTTGGTCTCTAATTTATTTCCCACATACAGTTTCACTAGAGTAAATTAATCTTATTTATTCAATGTTATCATTTACAGTATTAATTCCCTCATACTGAAACTGTATTATAAATATATCATTATAGTGAATTATTGTTTTTCTGGGCTATTTTGTCTGCCTCTGAGAGCAAAACTAGAACTGTATAATATTTCAAACAAAAAAAAAGTTTTTAGTATTATATTTTCTATAGTATTTGTCCAAATTTACTGAGATTATCCATTTTCTTGTCACTCCTATTCCTATTTGTCTATATATCACATGAGCATTATCTTTTAGGCATTTGTAACCAGCTATTTTATATGGATTCTTCATCTTTTTATTTTAGTAGAATCTCTGTCCAAGTGACTACCACAGGCTATCTTTACAGAATTTGCTTTAGCAATCATGCATAATCCTAGTCAGTGAACTCCTGGCAAAAAAATACAAATCTTATGAACCTAATGAAAACAGAGGCACCAGAGCACACTTTTGCAGTTGTCTGTCCTCACATACGCAAGTGCTCTTTGGTTCCCCAGATGGCCCAAATCAATATAACTCAGTATAGTAAGGAAGAGGATGAAGAGATAAAGATGCATTGAAAGAAAGTAAAATATTGTATCTGTTAAATATAAATATGACTTGTATCTAGAAAGCTTAACAGGCTCTCTAGTACCTATCTACTATAACAAATATGTTTTCTGAATGTCCAGACTTAGCTGTGTGCTCTCACAAACGATGAAGCAAATAGCATGGGACCTGAAGTGAGAGTATTTGTATGCATGCTAGTATCTTGTTGGCAAAGCTGTACTCTTAAAATGCATTTCTACACAGTATGTGATGAATTATTCTGCAGATTAAACCTGTTGTTTCCAGGTTGCTGTAGGCCACTCACGAAGTTGTGAGCACAGACATTCAAATACAGAACAATTATAAATTCTGGCATCAAAGGATACACATAAACTTCTTGCCGTATAACACAACTTGTAACACTCACCCTGAATGTTAATTTCTCTGCCAGGCATTGTGAAATAGGTCATTTTTTTCTTATGAAAGCAATAAAACATTTGACTGTAACTGACAATTCTTGTTGACATTGATGTGCTTGAAACACTTAATTTGTTCACATAACAAAAGAGAAATGACAGCAATTTCTGGATCTAGGAAAATTATGAAAATAAACATAATAATAGTTTAAAGAAATCACACGTGGTGAAAATTGTAGGCTATTGTGGAAGATGAAGTTTTCAATTGATTATTTCTCCTTCATTTAGTGCACTTAGATCTTAAAAACTCTTGAAGTTTTTTTTTAAATGCTATAAATATATGATCTTCAATTCTAAAGCATTACATGCTATGTTTAGCTTACAATGACACAGTGATTCTTTATGAGTAATAATACCCTGACAATAATGGAAGTGCTGGCAAACCATTTAGTAAAATGTGTTGAAAATCACAGCTGTTATACAGAGCTTTATTTAAAGTGGGAATCTCTATGCATCTGATGGTAATGTTTCTAAGAGCAGTGAGATGTCTTGTGCCTGGGCAGGAAAACAGTCGGTGAATTTAAAAAGGATACAGTCCATGTAAGTGCAGCAAGTCAAGGTACAATTTGAAGCATGTTTGTCAAAGCCTCTATCAATAGGCTTGACTTTAGATTTGATCTGTAAATTAACTGTGAATGAAATTTTATTTCAGTGTGGATAGAATGCATTGTTGTCTGATGTGGAGTGCAGTTATAACTTAAAATATGGCTTTAACAAGCCTTTTCACCTCACATATTTTCAACAGATTAAGGAATACTTGCATGGTAAAACTAGAGATGGAAGCAAATAAACAGACCATCCAGAAAGTAACAATGCTGCTCTCCCAGCAGGATCTCAATAATGGTATTTGAATTTACTGATTGACGCAGTGAGATCTCCTAGCAAGGAACTCATATGCACTTAGTGACTCCCTTTTAAAAATCCATTTGTAATAAATTATTTCATGGTATTCCTTTAATTATTTATGATACCAAATGGTCATTCAACATTCTGACTCATGGCTTGATCCACTTAGATAAACACAACTGTGCGCTGCATGGCTTTCAAATGTGCTAGGCATTTTTACTTTACTCAAGCTTGGTTTAAAATGATGTAGAAACTGCAAGCAGAAGCCAAAACTGAATATATGATTTAAAATCCAAGCCATAATTTAAGGCTGTAGCATTGAAAGTATGCCTGTATTATACATATAAATGTATGTATAGAAAAATAGCTATACCATGTTCAGAATAAGTTAATACATTAATATTGTTGCAATGTTTAAGAGGTTTGGGGTTTTTCTATTTCTCCTTAAACATACTTACTTGATTAAAATTCTGTACTACCATTGAAACATGAAATAATAAATTAATTGTAAACTGAATACTGACAAAAAAACTGGTGAGGTTGCGTTTCAGATACATACCTTCTCGCAAATTAAGCTATGGAGAGCTACCGGAACAATCTTCTGCAGCAGTTAATAAACCCTCTAGTAATTCATGGTCTGTTTTGAAGAAATTGTGCATTTGGAATAGAAATGGATCTGCTTGTAAAGTTGGAGTGTATCCTGGGACAAGCAGCTTTGAGGTGAAGAAATGTTTGGTGTTTTTTTTTCTTATGTAGAAAACTAGCTAGCATCATTACAGTCTTCAAATGTGACATTGACAATTGAGATGAGCATCTGGTAGCATTTGATAATGGTCTACCACTGGAAATAAGGTAATATATTTCTCCATAATGGTTCACTGCCAACAGTGCTCATGAGTGAAACAAGATGACCATTTATTTTCCCAGTTGGGCAATGTTGCAGATTTGTGTTCTGTTCCTTTTGGTGAAGATCTTAAATAGCTATTAAAGATGTATCATTGCAAACCAAGTGCATTGCTTTCAAATACTCTATGTGACAGTTCCTTATAATTATGTTTTAATATCAAAGGCTTTGCAGATATATTCATGCAGGAACATATCTGAATGTGCAGAATCCAGCTCTTTCTTCCTGAGTATAAATACATGCTCTCTGCTTTCAAAGGGTAAAAGCATAAATTTTCTCTTGTATTCTGGAGGAAAGATGAGAATTGTGCTCTTTTAACAATGTGAAAATCACCTTAAAGCTGCAATTAAAACAGAGCATTTGTTTTTGCCACCTCTGAAGTAGAAAATGCTCTAGGGCCTGGATTCATCACCAAACTTATCTGAGGGAATGTTGCTGAAATATACACATTTAGAAACTACTCTTAATTATTCATCAAATGTTGCTTTTTGTTTCATTTTTATCATTGGTGATGTGTTTCTGGGTGTAGGAGAAATTCATAAGTGTTCAGATGAACTTCTACTGTTAGTCTAAGTTAGGTTCTTGTGCCTCTAGAGATTTGGACAACTACCAGAGAAAGCCAGCACACTTCTACACTGCAGGAGTAGCTGGGTTAGCTCTCAGTCTCCTTGTGTTGTCATAAGATTATGACAGCTTTGTTAAAAGCTTTCTCCTCTTTTCTCATTTCTAGTGTGTTGAGAGGAGTAGGTAGGTAATTTTGATTCTCTATAAGAACATCTGTGCTGAAGTGCCAGCTAGGACCAAGACAATGTGTCAAGAAAAACTAGCAAGTAGTGACTGTCATTGCAGTAGTCTGAATTTGATGATTTAGAGCATCCATTCTGCTATGCTTTTCCTAGCTAAGAAGTGCAGAAGTCTTGGGACTTGATCACTGAGAGTGTAACGCACTTTGTTGAACAAAGTAATAGCGTATGCTACTCCTTCTTTTTCAGTTAAAAAGATATTTTTCTTCTTTTAAGCATGTTTATGTGGGGAGGGTGAAGGCTGAATGACAGTAAGCTTGTTCATGATAAATGAGTTGCTGCAGCAAAAGGCATTGTATTGCTTACTATGTCTACTTGTCGTTGAGGAGAAATACAGTTGTAACAGCATTTCAGTTTCTGCATTACATGCATTTAAGTGCCTGTCCACTAAGGACGCCTGCTTCCACTGATTCAAGACAGGAAAGTTGGCATATTATTCCCCAGTGCTCTAAACTCGATGTTGGCTTCCATTAAATGCTGCCAGACAGGCAGAACAATATTTGAAACAAGACTGTTTGAACTAAAATGTAATTGGACTCATTTAAAGTCTTATTACAATGAAATCTGACTTCCTCCTTGTAATTTGACTTGTAAAAACCTCTCAAAAAACATTACCTTTTGCCACAGGCAATAAATTTAAATTCTACACTAGGTAAGCGTAATGAGAAAAGAAAGTTCTGACATGGCTGGAGATCATATCAGCTCTGGCTTGATTAATTATTTCCACAGGATCAATCAGCACCTTATTTAGATAACTGGAGGCACTCACTAGTTAATTTGTGAGAGGAGAACAATGAGGGCAAGCATTTATATGGTCAGTCAATACTCCAATTAGTGTTAGAAAGTCAAATGCAGATTTGAAAGTAGCTAGTAGAAGAAAAGGGACTGAAATAACCCAGCAGATTCTCTGTTCTTAGATGTATTCCTTCCTATGATTATACTGCAATATCTCCACTCACCCTCCCTAGAAGTGTTTACCTAGCCTTTCTGATCATCTGCTTAATTAAAAAATAAAAAATTATACATTTGTGTATAGTTATAGAACTAGTGAAAATATATGCAAATGCTGCATTCACTTAAAACCCCTCAAATTTGCAGATTTCTAACCTAATAAGACTTACTTTTACCTGCGAGCAAAAAAACCACTAGTTCCAGGAGTTAAAATTTATGAGTAAAAACTCTGCACTTTAAAATTGCAAAACATTTCAAGGCATAAGCTGTTGAAAGGATCAGTTACTGCTCCATGTACTGCCTGGTGCAGTGCTTAATTTATGCAAAATATTTGATGACTAAATCTATAGACTAACTTCTTCATTTAGAATAAGTTCCGTGGCCACAGTGTCAGATATAAGGGGATAAAGTGGCAGAGGTTCAGGACAACCATTGTACAAAATTACACTGCTGTTGTTCCCCATAGCATCTACACACTAGCAAACATCTGCACATGAGAAAAAAAGAAATAATCATTTTAGCCAACATTATATTTCTCCACTTCCCGTTTGAGAAACAAAAGAAGCCAAATTCACAATCTGACATTTCAGCTAAAACATTTTTAATAGTATCAGACTGAATTTTGTTTTTGAGACTCGTGGAAGAAAAATGCAATCAGTTTTCAGATATATTTCCTACATGATAACAACAGCATTATTATTCTTACATTTTGGCAAAACAGAATAGTGATATAGACTATTATTTTTATATTTGGTATCACTTTATATTTTTAAAAATCATAATGTCTCCAAAATATCAAGCAGCTGTTAATTTAGATAGGAAGTCATCATAAAAATTACCATCACCGTTACAATTCATAAGTACTTTCACATCAATGTAAGTGCAAGGATCATATGGGGGGAAAAAAAAAAGATTATGTTAACTCAAAAGTCTTTTGTCAACCAATTTAAAATAAAGCTGCGGAACCTCATTGTTAGGCCACTTAACTGACTTCCACAACAGTGATTTTTGCTATTGTTTGTGTTATTGATGTTTCAGTCTTTTAGGGATACCAATGATTTACTGGAATAGAAACAAAATTATTTATCTCAAAGTGTACATGTAAGCATATAATAAAAAAAAGTTTGCATACTTCAGCACTGTGAAAACTGAATTGGTTTATTACTTGTTCGCTATTAGTCTCCAGTAGAAGATATGTCAGTTTCTTGACAGGCTTTTGAACAATTAGCTAAGTAAATTTTTCAGCAAGCTGTGTGTTGATGATCTAGGAGATGATCTACTTTACAAACCCTTAGTTCTGTGTGACCTTATTGGCAAAAGGTTAGGTAGGTGATAGGTGGGAATTTATTAGTTTTTATCAAAACTGAAATTATTCTAAACTATAAATGCAACAAAACGTGGTAGTGAAGAACTACTCAGCTCTCTTGGGTTAAACTGAATCAGAATCAAAGACAGTATCAGTTTTTTAATTACATGTAATTAGTGGCTCAATTGTTGCACTATACATTTGGCATCAATGTCAGCAATAGAACAGATGAAACATTATACAGGACACGAACAAAATGTGGGTATAGTTCTACAAATTTCTAACTGTGCTAGAACAAATATAGGAAGCTCTAACTGCACACGCAGATTCACAGGATTATATGCACACCATGTATTTTCTATGAGTGCAGGTTCTCCTCTTGATAAATTCCTGATGAGATTGCAAGTGTTCTGGTTTTATGTGTGCCCTGTACCCATGCTGATCCTTACAACCTACTGCTAGTGCAAAATATCCATTGAGCTCATTTGGGTATTCCAAGGCGTTAGTCTCATCATCAGGCACACTTGCAGGGCCTTCCCCCTGTAGATAAAGTGCAGCTGTTTATGCTTTCACACTGGGATAGGTGGCCCCATCAGAAAGTCAGGATGGTGGTGGGATAATTTCTGTCAGTCATTTTGGAGTTGGATTACTGCTTTGTTACTGTTTTTCTGTTCCAAGATGTCTCCTTCAATCACAAAATCTCATGCTGCTTTATTCTTCTGGTCAGATTCCTTTGCAAAAGTCCCTCTGCAATTATCTGATATTTGTTTAATGGAAGTCTCATGCAAAGCTTGTCAATAATACCTTCTTCTTTAGATATGTCTGGTTTGGGGCAACATCTTCTCAGAATAGGGCATTCCATTCACATACATGGTAAAAATCCACTTTCCTATCCATTGTTATCATCCATTGTTGACCCAAGCACTGTAACAAGAGGAGGTTTTGTGGATTCCTCAATAACTGACAAATGTTAAGGATAAGAGTTTCCAGCAAAAGCAGAGGAATCTCAGGACACATATTAATACTGGGATTTGGACACACACCCTAATACTAAGTACCTTTGGTATAACAAGGCTATATTTTGCTTGAGAGTGAAGTATATGAAGTAGAAATTGGTTGATCATCCTCTGACAAAGCAAGAATTTCTTTACAAGATAAAAAAAAAGCTGAAGAGGTATGGAGGGCCAGAATAAGATGGTTATATCTTTTACTGTGACTCATCTGTACACTCTCCAGACTGATTGTATCTTTTACTGTGACTCATCCATAGACTCTCAGCCTGATTCTCTTCCAGCAAATGCTGCAGAAACTGTTGAAGTGCTAATGTATGTCCTTTACACATGGCTGTATTCCAAGCCATAGGATTTTGTTATAATTCTCCTTTCCTACACGTCTTACCATATTGAATTTGTCCTTGACATGGATGGCATCATTAGGAGTGAAGATTTAATTATAGCCACTTAGAGACAACTTAAGAACTGTTGTTTAATTTACTGCAATTTTAAGTGGAAGCTAGATCGTAGTTTGGAACTTCAGCAGTTTTAAAACACTGACATGTAAGACACTTAGTCAAAGGTTTGTGTAGCACAAATTCATTCTCAAGGAGAAGTGGAAAGAATAAGGACTCTCAGACTAATTTCTGTTTTTTCTTCAAGCACCAGTGTATTTATAACTGACTAGTCACTTTGGGATTTATCTTGCATAGCTTTAGACATCTACAGTATACACATCCGGATCAAAGATGTTTAACCTTTGTATTTAAGAGAAAGATGTCCATTTTAGGTCATAATTCATTTGATGTATTGTAGATGGCTTCTGTGGGTAGAAATGAATCACATGCTAGATAAACCTATTTTTCATTCATTATAAAAAGTGCCTGGGATGATTAGCTCAGATGTGGATATTTAGTTTTGTTATAATGCATTCCATTCCAGCTGTCTTATATACCATAAAGCATTTGATTCTGTTTAAAATACACGTCTATGATTTTTTGTTTATGTCTTTGATAGATTTATTTTCTACATCTGACAGTATCTAATAGAATCTCATTTCTTTATTATTTTTCATTCTGGACTCTCTTTTCCAGTCTCTAGATATATGAGTCTGAAATTACACAATGTCTCTCATACTAGAGAAAAAAATGGTAAGCTCTTGGTAATTCTGTTAGCCAATGTCAGCTGCCTATCCAGATTGAAATGGATTCTTTTCAAGTAATTGTTGTTAAAGTTTTATGTTATTGTTATCATCATTTTTCTCTGTGTAAGGAGATACTGCTGGGCAGTTAGATGTTTCCAAGGATTTTAATTGCTCATTCAGTAACTTGAATAAATCACAAGTTCTCCATTTCCCTTTAAATATCAAGAATATAACATACCTCAGTGAACTTGTGCGTTAATACAGAGTAAATTTTCCAGATTGCTATTAAGTGAATATATGTTTTTCCACTTGAAATCAGTGAATATTCTTGGGAATTTTGTCATTGTAACTGAATAATTCACAAATCTGAACTATTCAGCATAAAGAAAGAAAAAAAAAACAAACCAACAAATCCCTCTGAAATGAAGAGCTGATTTTGAGCTGGAATACACCATGACTTCTGTAGGTAGAATCTGACTGGTGAATGTGCTTTGTTTTGCCATATTTCATGTTATTTTCTTATCCAGCCATTTGTGTCTGCATAGAATAAATACATTTCTGTTTAGAAGTGCACTTCTGCAGATGACCTTGAATTAAGTTGTTGGTTTCTCTAAGTGAACATTACTGGTGGTTTTGACACTAGTACAAATTTTGCTTCCAGTTTCCCCTATAGCTGTCTAGAACAGAAACAGCCTTTTCAGTTTTTGTCAAGGCTAAAAGCTTCTTTATGGGCATGTCAGAGAGGACAGTTGGTAAAATCAGATACTGAGGACCATGAAGAAAACATTATAATGTGGATTACAGACGTTTACCAGGTTTTTTTATTTGTTTCAGTGTATTTTATATAACAGGACACCGTGCTATTCCTGGGTTACATGGCTGCCTAGAAATGAGTAAGGTGGGGGAATGTGGACCTCTTTCATGCTTCACCTCAGGTCAGTGGTGAACCTAGCACAGATCTGAAGGACGGGAAAGCATATTTCATGGTTTTACACAGCATTTTACCTTCTCTGTAGTTTTCTGCAGCTGATACACTGATATCTTGAACAATGCTATTTTCTGGAGCTGTGGAAGGGTTAGTGTCAGAAGTTCAGCGGAAAGAGAGTTTTCCACTGTCAACATATGCTAACTCTGTAGCTGGGGAAATGGGCATGAATTTGGGACAAAATTTCCTTATCCTTCTTTAGTCTCATATTACTGCTCCTGCCCTGCTTAGTATAATGGTTACAGATAATATTATTAGCATATTATATGTTTTAATTAAAATCACTGGCTCCTTCAAAAGTTATATTTTTTAGTTTTCTGTGATGTGCTCTTCATAATTGTCTGGTAACAGTGTTCAGAGAACCTTTGCAAATGTTTTTCAAAAATACCTACATGAAAAAAAAAAACTTTGTTACAAATGTTGCAATGAATGTGAGAACAGTCCCTTATCATACCACTTTCTCTCTTTTAAAACTTTCTGTTATAATCAATAAATCTTCATTTTTGGGCCCCTTCATATGGAAATACTTGATAACCATCTCTTAACAGCAACATTATTAACTATGGAAAAGTTTTTTATTCTAAGGCATACTGAAGAAAAACATCATTTCCCTTAACATTGAATGTATTTTTTCTATTGCAAATACAGTTCCATAGCTCCCACAATTCTCACTGCTCTCAATTATTTTTTAGCTTTGACTTAATATTAACTAGTGGATATTATCAGTTTTAATGTATTTCAACACATCTTTGCTTTCTGAACTCTTCAGTTCATAACTCTTTATGCATATAATTGAAATTAATTTAAATCTCAGCCTTAGCAGAAATTATATTTAATATGGTTCTACAATCTGCCCATATCTGTTTACACAAGAAAATTATTTTTTCTATTTTAAATAGAAATGGACTAAGTAAATTCAACAAGTTTTTAAAAAATTCAAAAAGGTGGGATTTCAAGATAAAACATTAGAGTATTTCTTAACAACATAACAAGATATATGAAGCATGCAAACACAAAATTCAATATTTTTGAACTATGTAATATTCCTAATATAATTAAGCCATTTTCTTTTTCTTTACAAATATTGCAATTCCTGTGGAGTCTATAAATATTTAAAAGTTTCTTTTATCTTTTTCTGTGTTTTTCTCTAAAGAAAGAAGTTACTGAATCAAAATGTAATAATTTTATTTCCTGAAAGCGAGACTTCAAGACAGTTAATTGAGCATGATTGTGTCTACAATTGTTTTTTATTATCATAGAATCACAGAATGGTAGGGGTTGGAAGGGACCTTTAGAGATCACCTAGTCCAAGCCCCCTGCAGAAGCAGGTTCACCTAGATCAGGTCGCATAGGAACATGTCCAGGCGAGTCTTGAAGACTTCCAAGGAAGGAGACTCCACAACCCCTCTGGGCAGCCTGTGCCACCACTCCATCCCTCTCACAGTGAAATAGTTTTTTCTAATGTTTAAGTGGAACTTTTTGTATCACAGCTTCATCCCATTACCCCTTGTCCTGTTGCTAGTTACTATAGAAAAAAGAGATGTCCCAACCTCCTGACACCCACCCTTTAGATATTTGTAAATGTTAATAAGATCTCCCCTTAGTCTCCTGTTTTCTAGACTAAACAGCCCCAGTTCCCGCAGCCTTTCCTCATATGAAAGATGTTCCAGTCCCCTGATCATCTTGGTGGCCCTGCGCTGGACTCTCTCCAGCACTTCCCTGTCCCTCTTGAGCTGAGGAGCCCAGAACTGGACACAGGACTCCAGATGAGGCCTCATCAAGGCAGAGTAGAGGGGGAGCAGAACCTCCCTTGACCTGCTGGCCATACTCTTCTTGATGCATCCCAGGATGCCATTGGCCTTCTTGGCCACGAGAGCACTTTGCTGGCTCATGTTCAGTGTATTATGAATCAGGACTCCCAGGTCTCTCTCTGCAGAGCTACTCTTCAGCAGTTTGACCCCCAGCCTGTATTGATGCATGGGGTTGTTCCTCCCCAAGGTGCAGGACTCTGCACTTGTCCTTATTCAAACTCATGAGGTTCCTCTCTGCCCAACTCTCAAGCCGATTGAGATCCCCCTGAATGGCAGCACAGCCTTCTGGAGAATCAGCCAGTCCTCTCAGTTTGGTGTCATCAGTGAACTTGCTGAGGGTACCTTCTGTCCCCTCATCCAGGTCGTTGATGAAGATTTTGAACAAGATTGGCCTCAGAACTGATCCCTGTGGAACTCCACTGTCCACAGGCCTCCAACTCGATTCTGTGCCATTGATCACCACCTTCTGGGCTCTGTCATTCACACAGGTCTTGACCCACCTCACTGTCCACTCATCCAAGCTACAATATATTTTTCTTCTGCTTTGCCCTGAAGTGTTTTTAGATAAAAGTTATGTTTATAATCAAATTACTTGTTGTTGGTTTTTTGTTGTCAGGTAATCATTCAGTGATGCCAGACACCTGAGCACATACACAAACAGATTTTTCTAATTTAGAAGCTGTGTCATAAAAACTTTTAGCACATGCCAAAATAGTGAAGTGGTATTTAGTTGCTACCAAGGTCTTGTCATCTATAAAAAGTCAAAAATTACAGCTGAGTAGACACCCTCTCTTTATAACAGTAACTTTTGATGGCTAGAATATTTACAGACTTCCTATTAAACATAAGTGACAGAGAAAACTGGCGTCCTACATCAACGTCCTTGTGTATTCACATCTGATGAAGTGAAATGTCCCCTCTGTTTTTCTTTTAAAACTTATTTGGTAGATGAGAATATGTTGTTTACTACTTTCATTGCATAACCCTAAAGACAGCGTAATGACTTGCATGTAACCATTTTTGCTGTATTATGTTGAGAACTGACTAATTACATAGAAGCAAATTTACATTTCCTTCTCTCATTCAATTATAAACACAGTGGTATTCCTTGAAAGGAATTACCTGCAGTAGCAGTTGCAGATAATGGTACTTTGGATCAGTGAATGAAGTATATTTATGCATTTTAAAATACTCTAAAATTTAAACAAGAGATTCTCTTTTCATGCCCAGGATGTGAAGACATATGCACATGCAGCCTGGACTATGAACATGCAACCTGGACAGCTACTGTCCACCTGCAAGTGATGTCACACCACATATGCAGTTCATATGACATAGTTTGTCTGCATGCATACTAGTGATAGTAGGTTTACTAAGCAAATAGCGTAGAGTTATCTCTGCATATTTGGCAGTGAGTATGTATGGATAGAAGTAGGAACTTTTTCACTATGAAGACAGTCAAGAATAAGAATAGGCTGCCTATAGGTCCTTGCAGTGTCCATTTACAGAGGTTCTCCTGACTGACTAAAGCCCTGAAAAATTTTTTCTAATCTTACATCTTATGTTGTTTTGAGCACAAGGGAGAACTTCTTCCCAGCTATAACTCTGACTACTCTATTCTTTTATGTAGCAGATGTGTGGTGCCAAGGACCCACTTTCTACCCTTACTTAAATGTCCTGAATAGACCTGCTTAGCAATAGACCAAACAATTTTTATCTTCTGATATTAAAATATCTGGTTAGAAGTAGATATTAAAATATCTGATTAGAAGTAGATATCTTCCAGCTCAAGTACTTTATCAGTGGGGGAACATCCAGGAGTGCTTCTGTGGCTTTGGAAGTCACTGTGTTCATCCTCATGACCTCATTTCACTGCTTTCCAGCTAGCAGCTGCTGATTTGTAGGGGAAGCCTCAGGTAATATAATCTCTTTGATTGAACATGTGCTGTTCCATTTATTTTCTGGAAGTTGAAAGAGGTCAAAACAGAATTTCTGCATGTCCTATTGCACAGCTACAAGATGACAACTTGACCAAGGAAATGTCAATTTTGTTTGTTCTGTAATCAGAAAGAAAGGCTGCTTTCACATTTTTTATGTAAAATAAACAAGATTTTTTTTTTTGAAAGAGAGGAATTAAATATTTATATGGACGTATGTTTAGATTGACTTTTGTTTTGTTTTGGGGAAAGTGAAGAAGAGGAATAGAAGCTTTTGGGTTTATAACCATTTGTCTGGAGTTAAGGGCAAACTTTTTTTTTTTTTTAAGCAAATCTTCTGGTTATAATGACAATTCACAAATAATCAAGTTTCTTTTTTTTTCCCCTTAACTTTTCTGGTTTATTATTTTATACAGGGCCTTTAATAGTATTTTACAGTGTTGCTTTCATCAGATTCTTATTCTTGATTTTTATAAACTTGGAAGTTTCCTTATAAATAATCATTTAAAAAGTGTTCAGAGTTGTAATGCTTTTTATTATTCTCTCACAAATTGATGTCTAAGAGTTATTTTAAACAATTGATAAAATGTGTACTTAATATATTATACTTTAGACATGTCTAACAAGTCTCTAGACTAACCTGTAAACACATACACGTTGGTATATTTGCTCTATTTGGTAGTACTGTTGTCAGTGTGTTACTTTATACCTTAAAGTAATTGCCTCTGGAGTTAGAGGGCTTATTTTTTTGTTTTGAAAAACATATAGTTTAGTATATCTAGAATTCATTATTGATTTAAATGTGTATTTCTAACTTAAAGTTGATTATACATTTCATTTAATTATACAATAAAGTTGATTTAATTATACAATCTATGTAATATTAACATAGTTAATATATTGGGGTTGGTTTGTTTGTTTGTTTTGCTGTATCATTTAATAAGTCTGGAAAGGTTTATTTTGTGCATTTTATATAAGTAGAGAATTCCAATGCTTTTTCCTTACTATATTCTGTAAAGAGCTATTGTTTCACAAGAAATATATTCTGTTCAATGGTTCCTTAAGAGATCTGCCTTGTATAGTAAGGCTCTATACTGTCATTCATAAACATGTCATTGAAATACCTTCCACATAACTTGACTATCAATAGCAAATCTTTAGTGACAACACAAGCTATATCTTTACTAAACAAAACAGCTCCAAGGAGTGTTTCTAACCATTGGAACTGCATTGTATACATAGTGAAATTTGTCCCTCACATAATTTTGGCCAAGTACAACTCTTCCAGTCAGCTCCTAGACACCATCAAGTAATCAGAACAGACCAGAGAGAATCTCTACAAGGCAGTTCAAATGTATCTTGCCCTGATCTGATTGTTTTGGAGAGCAACAGCGTTAATAGTAGCAGTTCAAGCTTTTCCATGCTGGCCATCTCTGCGCCAGAGAACAGTCTCAGGTTATATAAGTCATAGCCTTAAAGATTTGTTCTGCATCTTTTCTGTATCATAAATGTCACATTCAAGATCTTTTATTCTTTTATTTTTGTTTGTTTGCTTGTAATAAGAATTGCTCATTATTTTTTGAGGATTTTGATAATTTACTTTCACCCTTTTGAGGTTCTTGCACCTAGCAGGGTCAGATGGATCTATTGATACGTTATTGACAAAGTATTCTGCATGAAAGTCTTTACCAAAACCGGATGTTTTTTCACATTATATGCTAGTTTTTTGCTTTTCTTAAGTCATCACTGTTGTATGTTCCATCTTGACATTTGTTCTAGTAAAATTGCTGTCTAGGTATTTCACATGAAAAGAAGTTGAACCAGTCATCATTACATAAATTTATGCCCTGTATCAAATAGTAAGAGATTGACATTTGAGTGAAATATTGATGTATATTGGTTGTATAACTATAGCTATAACTACATGCAACTATATGTAAACTGTGGCAGTAAAGCACACATATGACAAGAGTTTATGTTTTATTTTAATACAGTACTGTAAAGTAGGTAAATACCAGAGAACATGGCTTATTCTTAATGTAGAAGGGTGATTTTGGTTTGGTTGGTTGGTTGGTTTTTGCTCAGTATACTTAGATTAATTGCAGCAGAACACAGATATTTGAATTGTGGCAAAGTTATTATGTAAGGGAAAACCAGAGATTGCACATTGGTCAGACCTTAAAGCTGGGATATAATTACATTGTTTGGTGGTGTCAGAAATGAGAGGAAACAAGTGTAATATACTTACATCTGAATTCTATGAGCTAACAACTGTTGTATGAATCAGAGACCTATTATTCTCTTACTGGAGGATCTGAAAAGCCTTTAAAAATATTATTATATTGCAAAAGTGTTGAATGACAACAATTCCAATATTTCATGTTTAAATTCATTTCCATCTAAGCAGACAGTTTTGTGCTTTACTTTCTCCTTAGGGCTTTTCAGCAAACTTATTTCCATAATCATTCTTATAAAGAGGAGTTAAAAATATAGCCCAGAAACACATTTTGAATGAGTATTTCTATTTCAGTGTAATTCAGCTTTCTTGGGAAGAAATATCTAAACATTTTTGCTTATACAGAGAGAAAAAATGTAACATCATTTACAGTTTTGTTCCCAGGAAGGTCTGTTTTCAGTCTCCCTCCGGCAGCAATTACTCATAGAGCTATTAATATTGATTGAAACAATCTCTGAAGTACTTGCAAGTGTCTGGCAAAGGAGGGAGTTTCATGTGTTTTAGCTTATCTGAAAAGCAATGTGAGGTCTTGTTCCTACCAATTACTCTACTTTTTGCTATAATTTTGACATAAATTAGTCCTATGTAGGACTCAAGGAATGTAATATGTAATAATGCAGACTATTCTTCAGGGTTTTTTTCCTAGATTTTGAGATAAATTACCCATCCTTTATAAATAATTAACAGATTCCTAATAATCTCCTAATTCCATGCATTTGGACTAGATGATCTCTAAAGGTCCCTTCCAACCCCTACCATTCTATGATTGTCTTTTGGACAACCGTAAGTACAGTTTTCATACACTGATTTCTAAATCTTGCTGTGAAATGTTATTTATGAAGGATTTTCTCTGTCATTTTATTACACCTTACCATTACAAAGTAACCACTACTTTTCAGACTGCTGAGAGGTCTAACCTCTTTTAAGTGACTGCCTTTGTTAGCTACTATTTAAATACTGTGTAGTCTGTGATTGTCTGTGATAACTATTTGCATACTGATTACACTGTACCTGTTGACATGTGTCAAAGAGTAACATAATAAGTGAATATGTTTATATAATTTTCCACATTTAGCCTACAGCCCTTCAGAAGCCTAGTCATGGTTACTGGTTCTTTCAGATATCTGTAGCCTTAGATTTACTTAAGAAGAATTTTTCTTAATATATGATACGCTTACAGCTTTCTTTTGTTTTTATTTGACTTTTTAAGTGCAGTTCAGTAGAAAAATATATACTAAGCAGTGAAGAACACCTGTGGTTGTGTTTGGCATTTTAAAGAACTTCTTTCATGACCACTCAAAATATCTGCTACTAAATCCAGTGTTGTGCTCTCACTGCACTTATATACCAATAGATATTACAATTTATCTATTGTTGCAGGTATTTGTACATTGTATGAACCTGCAAGTAATATGTTGCAGATAGATTAAAACTAATTTTTCTTTTTAAAGTTGTATAAAAAGTTCTTACATGTTCCAGAATGGTTTTATTATTATTTTTCAGTGCTTTGAATTATAAATTATTGTGAATCAGCAAATATTGAGAAGTAAACTTACAAATATGCAAAAGCTTAAGTGGTAGAAATCAGTATATTCCAAATTTTTGTAAAAAATGCATTCTGAACTTAAAAGTATTGATCATCTCTAGTTAAATATTGATAAGTTGTAAATACTTCATATAGGTTCAGTAACATTCTCCAGAGGGGAAAATGGAAGTTCCATTCCATTCTTTTCAAATTATGTTTTAAGTACCAGAGATAAAATGTTTACCTTCAAGTGAAATTCACTGTGAAGGCAAATTAACTACTGGAGAACAACTTCTTGATTAGGTCACATATTTTCAGAGTTCTGTGAAAACTGCTGTTTATTGCCAAAGGAAATTTTGGGAGGAGAAGCAGGAAAGCAAGCAAAAGGGTGAAAATAATTAGGAGATGCAGATTAGAAAGCAGTAGACTTAGGAATATATGTGACGCTGAATGCATTACAGGATTTTAGATGGATTAATATCTGTGTTAACGTTTCAAAACACAGTGGAACTAATTAATACGATTGGTACTTCCCTGGGAATTTTTAGGAGTGGAAATATTTAGTGATGGACAAAAAGTTGCTGTTATCTCTCTGTTAGTCTTACTAGATTTTACTAATTTAAGGTGGATTCCTTCTACAAACCACTGTTCAGTTTGCCTATAAACTTCTCAATTTGTGAGCTTAATTTACTTTTGTGTTTGAACAGACATGTGGATGGGAGTGAGCAGAATAGTAGCTAAGGTTCTCCTTTCTGCCAGAGAGCACATAGCATATTTCAGACTTTTGCTGACCAGAATTTGCCAATATTATGTTGCAGAGAGATGTTTACTACATTCAAATTAAAAAAAAAAAAATGTTATTTAAAGAGACTATTAGACTGAAAGCTAATAATTAACTGAATTTAAAACTAAGCTAATTCAGACCTCTTTAATCTTTGTGATGCTGTAGGCCATGTTTCTATTGTGTATAGGAAGAATTAATAATGCCTGTAAAACCTTGCTTTTCATTATGATTTTTTTTCCTATTGAAGACAAAAAATGGATGCTGATGATCCTTTCATTCTTAAGAAAAGATGATGTGAATAGCAGTAAAACACAATGGAGGAAATTCGTAAATGCTGACAATAAATTACACTAGTTCCAAATTATGTCTTTGATCAAATTAGAAATATCACAAGTCTTTCTGTAAATATTGATGTTCATTTCTCATTTTTTTTTTTTTAAATCAAGTTATGAGATAGTTTTGACTAAATATTCCAGAAAAACTTTTCTGGATTAGCTGATTTTCTTTTCATGTTTCTGCTTTAATAAAATTATCCTATAAAAATAGGAAAACTTCTAATCTAAAGTCATTTCACATAATTCATCCACAGAATCATAGCAAATGGGTGTAAATCAGATGATCTAGTTCATTGTTCTGCCTTAATTCAATGCAGTTGTTCTGTTTCTTTTTTTCACTGTAGATTATTTCAAATTTTATTTGATTTGTGGATAAAATCTGAGGTTAGAAAAAAATTCTAAACATTTCAGAATTTGGTTAACGTAATGTAGTGGTTTTGCTTGGGGCAAATTTGTTTTGGGGAGGGGAGGGCTACAGGAGTGGCTTTTTTAAACAGCTTCCAGAAGCTTTCCCTAATGCCAGTCAGTTCTAAGATGGACCCACTGCCAACCAAGACCTGGCCAATTAGTGATGAAAGTAAAACCTGTGTGCATAACATATTTGAGAAGGGGAAGAAGTTGTTGCACAATTGCAAAACTGCAACAGGAAGAGAGAATGTAAGAACATCTCTGCAGACACCAAGGTCGGTGCAGAAGGAGGGCGAGGAGAGTGCTTAGGTCCTGAAAGAAAGACTCCCCTGTGATATGTGGTGCAGTCCATGGGGAGGCAGCTGTGGCCCTGCAGTTCATGGAGGCCACTGGGGAGCAGAGACCCACTGGCAGCCCATGGAGGACCCCACGCCGGAGCAGGTGGATGCCTGAAGGAGGTTGTGACTCTGTGGGAAGCTCACGTTGGAGCAAGTTCCTGGTAGGACCTTGAAGCCCACAGGGAGAGAGGAGCCCAAACCAGAGCAGGTTTCCTGTCAGGACCTGAGATCCTGTGAGGGACTCATGCTGGAGCATTCGGTACCTGAAGGACTGTTTTCCTGGTGGATGACCCACAGTGGGGCAGGGTTTGAGGATCTACCACTGTGGGAGGCCCCATGCCGGAGCAGTTCGTGAGGAACCTATGGGACGGATCCCACAGTGTAGCAGTGGGAAGTGTGAGGAGGCCTCTTCCTGAGAAGAAGCAGCAGCAAAGTCTGTCTGGAGTCTGTCAGGGGAGTCCTGGAGGGAGGGAGGGATAGTGGGAGGTGTTTTAGGATTCAGTTTTATTTATCACCAAACATTTCTCCCCAAGTTTGGTCTGTTTTCCCCGTGATGTTAATTGCTGAGTGATCTCCTTGTCTTTATCTCTACATGCAAACTGCTCATTATATTCTTTTTCTCTCCCCTGTCCAGTTTAGGAGGGAGAGTGATATTACTCAGCCAGGGCTCAACCACCAAACATAACAAGAAAATAAAAAAATCTGTGTTTTAAACCAGTCTATTTCTAAGGGCACTATGGGCCTTTTGTGAGATTATAATGATTCGTTGTTCTTTCTTTACAAAAATATAGAGAAAGTAAGTTTTGAAGTAGCAATTCTTGCAAGATAATACTGACAAAGTTCATTCTCACGTAATCAGAGAATGAGCTGCTCAAGAATTAATATTTTTAGAGAAGGAAAATTAAGTTTTTGGTTAGCCTATTTTTAGTGAAGTTTCTTAGTGGATTAGAGACTGTGTATAGATAGGATTGTCTATATTATTAGACTTAGATTCATCCTATTGATACCTTGTCAGGTGCCTCACTTGAAGTTTATTAACTGCTAGCTTGCTGTTTTGTAACAGAATATAGTCCCTGCAGAGTGATTCAGATTTAAGATATGCAGAGCTGTGGAAAGATGTTGTTACTCACCTTTGACTGTGCTTGGTCTTAGATGTGTCACTTGCCTAAAATGTTGGTGTTGAAAGTGTAGTCACTAGATTCTGATCAGATGAACAATATGAATTTGTTCAGTAACAATATCTGTTTCTGCAAGTAGGTTAGATTTCTAAACTATTTTGATACTGCATTTCTGGATAGATCAGGTCTTGTTCAGATGTTTTAATCTGCCTTCCTACAAAAAGTACATCATGCTGCTTGTTGAGGTCTAATTCTAATTTAGCTATAATCTAACCCAAATTAATCTACTAAATGACCCTCTAAAGTGGAAAAATTTCCAAAATAGGTAGGTTTTCTGAGGTCCTTAATCTACAATAGTGTGTGATTCAGTTCATCTACCTCTGGCCATATCCATTATTTATCATCTAAGTTTAGCCTAGTCAGGATTCTTCTATTGTCAAAAGAAAGAAATAGGCATCTTCAAGGGAAATTGGTGCTGCTTATCTTCTAAAATAATTTTGGAAAGGAAGGAACTGCTATTTGAAGGTAACAGTTGCTCTGTGTGACTATCTACTACCTGATATCACTGTTACACGTATAAAGTTAGGTGAGATGAATCCCATTGGTAGCTGAAATTCTGAATTTCTGTACTTTTCTGCTGTTAGTCATACCTTCTTGTATTAATTCACACAGAGCAGCTTGTGGCCAAAACATTCATGTTTTTCTTTTTAGTACTGAATACAATATTCTTTCCAAGAATCATATTTCTGCATTTATTTTGATTTTTAATTTGAGGTTGTAAATGTGTTTTCTGACATCCAATCTGACAATCTTTTCCATATATTTCAAAAGTGCTTTTTAGAAAGTATACACAATTTATCTTCTGAAATATTCAGTTCACTCAGCCATTACTCTGTAAAAGTCTAATTTTTAAATAAGTTTATTTTTATTTCTGTTTTTACTTTATAAATAATATCTCTATGTCTTTGTATGTTTTTATTCAGTATTTTCTTCATCTTCAACTTTGCCTTTGGTTTCTGATATTTGCATGTATATATAGACTTACTAATTTATTTTAGCCATTTAGTAAAAACATCTGTGTCTGAGTTTCCTCTGTTTTGAAAATTTTACTTTTTATCTTTGTCTTATTTTGTAAAATCCATTTTTTTTCCCGAAGAGAAATAGTTCAGTCTTTGCAGCTAACCTAGGATTCTGTTGGTGCATATTTAATTTCTTTCTTGCCATAGATTTCCAGTGCTGCTTTGGGGAAATCATTTGTGTCTTGTCAGTTCCTTTTCTTCTACTGTGGCAGAAGATAAATCCATTAGCCTTCTGCAAATCTCATACACAACTCCAGTATGAGCCGGTGACAGTCTCGGGGTCATCTGCTGTTCTCAATATCAACCCCAAAACAAAAATACGGGTCATTACTGGCTGCTTATGTCTTGCTAAAGTTTCTTTAATATCTGTGCTGTTTTCAGAGGCACTTGGCATACTTTTCATAATCTTCACCACCTTTGTGTTATTTCAAGCTGGCAAGTTTTTGGGTCCCTTAGAAACAGAGGGCTGCAAAACTATGATAGTGTTTTCCAAGGTGGTAGACAACAGTTTTGCCAGGTTTCTACTTTCCTAAGAGCCATTAGGAAACCACAATGTCGGCAGAGTCTTCAACATGGCAACAGAAATGGGAGTATCATTTTATTCCTGCCTGTAATAAATGATGAATAAAATCAGTCAGGAATCTGAACACAGGAAAAGACATACTATGGAAACTGTGGAACTAGCACACAAGTGCAGGGAAAGCCCCTTCCTAACTATGGCTATTTGAGAAATGTGGTTATTTAAAACAATTTTTTTACACCTGAATGTGCCATAATTTCTGCTTACATAGATGCTGTTTTCTTTTCTATTGTTTTTTAGGCATTAAGCTACCAATGTCATTTCAATTATACTCTCATTTGTAGAGTTCTCTCAGTTTAACCACTGCCAGGTATAGGGCAAAGTCTCCCTTTCAGGGAAGCATCTCTATTCAATATAGAGCTTTAATTACATTATTACATTTTGAGCTTGTGTTTATGGAAGTTTATGGAAGTCAACGGCTCTTAAGGCACATACTTGAAAATGAGCATATACTAAAGTGCTTCTTTAAATGGAGATAGATTTAAACACATGCTTAAGTGCCTTCTTGTCTCAGGAACCAAATTATATACAGGGCTAAACTCAGATAACTCTAGAGAGATTAATCTAGCATACACAACTTTTAATTTTAGTTAATTCTTTATATCTTAACCACTGCTTCCTCTAACATTTCTCATTTGAAACTGTATAGATTACAGTATTTTGAAATTAAGACTCTCTGAGTTTGCAATCTTTAATTTGAAATGAATCACACTTTGCTGAAATGACGTATCTCAGCATGTCATCTCACACTCTGATTTCTCATAATACTGTCATGTAAATCTGTCTTTCATTCCTACCCCACACAGTGTAAGCAAGATGTGCTAATAGAAAGCACTCTGGAGGTTTATAACTTAATACAAAATAAATCAACCAGGTAACTGTTATCTTCACCCCTTAAAGTGTGTTTGAGTATAGAAATTGGTGAAGAGAGGAATGGAGACTTTTTTAGTGGCATGCTTAGTCACAGAATCATAGAATGGTAGGGGTTGGAAGGGACCTTTGGAGATCATCTAGTCCAACTCCCCTGCAGAAGCAGGTTCACCTAGATCAGGTCGCATAGGAACATGTCCAGGTGGGTCTTGAAGACCTCCAAGGAAGGAGACTTCACAACCCCTTTGAGCAGCCTGTTCCACTGCTCCATCAACCTCATAGTAAAATATTTTTTTCTTATGTTTAAGTGGAACTTTTTGTGTCACAGCTTCATCCCATTACCCCTTGTCCTTTTGCTAGCTACAATAGAAAAAAGGGATATCCCAACCTCGTGACACCCACCCTTTAGATATTTGTAAATGTTAATAAGATCTCCCCTTAGTCTCCTGTTTTCTAGACTAAACAGCCCCAGTTCCCGCAGCCTTTCCTCATAAGGAAGATATTCCATTCCTCTGATATCTTGGTGGCCCTGCGCTGGACTCTCTCCAGAAGTTCTCTGTCCCTCTTGAGCTGAGGAAACCTATGTTGGGTGTTTTAAAGAAAAGAAAAACATGAAAGAAATTTTTGGGGTCTAGATGTAAATAAATTCAAAATTATCCTAGGTAAAACATGAAGTAGCTTCTATAGTATCCAGGGGAATACTATTTTAACATGTGTGCTGCTAAGCCTAGAATGAGAGTCAAAGCATTTTGGAATGCCATCTGTGTTACACTTGTTAAAGTAATTCATCATATTGCCTTCTTCTGCCTGAATCCTGTATGTTTAACTCTACTCCCATCAATCCAAGTTATTCACAGAATAGGCACTCTGCTAATGTACCTTTTTGGAAATATGGTTGCTGGGCAGTGTACATTTTTGTTTTGAGTGACTTGTATATATGACTACTTTATAGAACTGCACAGTCAAAGCCATGCTGGAAAAAAGCTTTGGGGTTTTGTTTGTATTTGTACTGTAAGTGAACCTATTCATCTATTTAGAAAGTACCTTTGAAAACTCAAAGCTTAGTACATCGATGAGATTTTTCACTCACATTCCATGCCTCTGGCTTACAAGCAAGTGTCATATGGTTGCAATTAAAAGGATGTCACATAAACTTCATTGTAAGTAGGGTAACATATGCTCTTAAGGGGTTTGTTTCAGTTTCCAGTGCTTTGAGTCTTGCTGGGGTTGGGAGTCACATCTTTCACAGCTAGTCAGTCTTCCTGCTTTAGAGATGTCAGCTGACAGGGTGCCAGTTAAAACATCTTCCGAAAATGTTGACAAGTATCTGAAGGGATAAAGTCAAATGCTCCAAATAAACAGAGATGACTGAGGAATAGGAGTTGCAAGTTTTGATTGGGAGGTGGTACATCTATCAATCAATCAAGCAGATTATGGATGGTATTTGAGAAACTTTTCTTATTGAGGGGTGGGATGGGAAGGGTTTTCAACAATTCTACTCTCTACTGTGGGAATAGGCACAGGCTTGTCAAATATGAGCCAGAAATAGGGACAGCGTGTAATTAAAAAAAACAAAACAATCCTCTACCAAATAGCACAGAGATGAGAGAAATATAAGAAAATGTGTGACATTCCTACTTATCACAGAAAGCTAAATCTGCACAAATTTGATCATGTTACAAGAACAAACTGAATTAGTGAGGGAGAGTCATCCTGCATGCCTACACTCTTAAAATGCATGGCTGCAAAATTAGTAGGATGTGTTTACGAATAAATGCCTTGCAGAGCTGTTTTCTCATTAGGAATTTGTTAGAAGAGGGGCAAGCATTTGATTCAAGTTCTTAATTCACTTTGGCACACATACAACCAAATTTTCCTAGATTTAAGCATAATCTTTACATCTACTATGCAAAGAGAGCAGGGAAATCAATCTGCAAATTGCACGTTCAAAGGCTATAACAACATATTGCCATTTGGACTTCCTTCATGCAAATTTTTTTCCCCTGATGGAGATTTTTCCTTCACCACCTACCCTCAACCCTTTCATTCCCATACAGCTCATGTCTCAGTGTATGCTAGTAATTCAACTCCAGTGGTTAAAAAAAATTGGAATTTAATAGACTGAGCAGAAAATAGCTATTCTTAGTTATTTTCTCATACAACCTATATATTTTATTTCAGTTATTAACATTAGGAAAAAAAATAATCTTGTTGAAGATAAGATCCTATTTCAGTCTGTTGTATGACTGAACTCATCATTACTTCCATAAAACCCTTAAACATATTCCTTTTACCATCTGTGTTAAAGTTCTTACAAAGAGGGAGATTTTCTTGGTGATGTGGGTTTTTTCTTTTAACTGAAAATTTTGCAAATTAATTTCATCCTGTTAATTGTCCTCAATTAAGCTGTTTGAGTACATTCTGCCTAAACTATATTCATTCTTTATAATTCTAAGATATCCTTACAATATCATATCATATGTTGCTCCACTTGTAGTTATCTGATTTTAAACAGTAAAAAAACCGACCAACATAGAAAAGGAAAACACCTCGACCCCTCAAACCACTTCCCCACTCACCTTGAGATCAGGAGAACAAAACATGTCTGAGTAAGAGTTAGACTGGGGAAGTTCAGAAACTGACCATATCATGTATTTTTTTGAAACAAAACTGATATTCATTAACATAGGTATTTTTTTCTTAATGAGCTGATTTTTGTCCTGGTTTAGGCCCATCTAGGAACAAAGGACCACGTTCAGCCAAGTACTAGGGGCCTTTAGAACCCCTTAGGAACAGAGAGGGCTTGGGCAAAACATACAAGACAACTTGGGTAAGAAAATGAAATTAAAAACATAACAAACAGAAATACCCAACAAACAACAATACAGGGTACGGCAAATGATGAAAAGTGCAACCAGCCTCTTTAAGATCCTCTTCCCTTCACCCCTCTCCTCAGGTGCCCAGGCACCTGATTCCAGTTTTTACTTCCTTCACCCTAAGTGGTGGCGGGAGGCAAGGAATGAGGGGTGTAGTCAGTCCTTTCCTGATGGCTCCTGCTACTTGTCTCACCTCAGGGCAGGCAGATTACTCCTGGGTCCTCCCTGCTCCAGCATGGAGTGCCTCACACACCAGGCAGCCCTGCATGGACTGATCCAATGTGTGTTCATCCAAAGAGCTGCAGCTCCTTTTTGTTTCCTCTGGGTTGGAGTCCAAATCACTCACTCTTTCTGGCATGGAGTCCTCTTGGAGCTTCTGGCAACCATTAGTCCTGCTACTGTCCTCCATGGGTTTCAGGGGGACAGCTGCTCTTACTGTAGCCTGGAGGGTGGTCTCCAGTCTGGCACTCCTCCTCCCTTCCTCCTTCTCTGACTGTGGGATCTGCGTGGTCGCCTCCATCTTGCCCTACTCTTTCACTTCCTCCTGTGCTCTACAAACTTTCGTTCTTAAATAGTGATTGCAGAGGTGCCAGATTGGCCTGACTGGGTCAGAGGTGGGTCCAAAACTCAGAGCTGGGAAGTTTCAGGAACTGTTTATGAGGACCAGCACTGCAGCTCCCTCTCCCTATTAGCAAGCACAAGCAGCTCCACACTAACTCTTCACAATTTTAAAAATAATAAGAGCAGAATAATTTTAAATAGTGAAAGAGAAGTGGCAACCTGAGGCAAGACTGCCTCTTCTCACACAATTTAGTGACCTGAAGTTCTATGTGAGAGTATAACCACATCAAATATTTAGAGCAGGAGTGGAGATTTGGCCCTCTGTGTGTAAAGTGTGAGATTATGGGACAAAGACCTGCTCTGATTCAGGACATGCATCAATCCTGTAGTAATTAACTTATGTTCTAACAAAATCTAGTACTACACTGCTATATTTCTATATGTTTACATGCAAAAGAGGAATGAGAAGAGCCTATCTAAAGTTCATTTTGTGTTGTGTTTTCCACTCACCTCAAAAATAAGCTTTGTTTCTGAAGTTTTCTTGGGATGCTTTTGTACTTTCTTAAAAACAATATAAAAGGTCATAACGGATAGAAGTCTGTATTTTTAAGCAATGTCATATTGACAGTATTAGAAAATATGGAAAAAAGAAATATGACATAGTCTTTCATCAAATACATAGAATTTTATTATTTCTCTTGATGACATATCTTGATTCATCATGTCATACTGAACAGTTGTTTAGGACTAGTGTGAAACTGTAACGCTGTCATTCAGGACCTTCAGCTTAGAAATGATTACTGCTCTGCCAAGGTCACGGACAACTATGACACAAATGTTTTCCTATACCTAATAGTATAAGGAATCTGAACCAAATGCTGGAACTTTTGGGGGTCTTCAGTCAACACATGTGGTAGGGATGTTCAGTCCAGAGAGCCATACAGAAAATAATTCAGAACAGATAATCTTCCCCAACACAAGAGTTTTTGTAAGAGCCTTTGTTTGAACTATTGTGATTTACAAAAACATTCCTGTTTCTCCAAATCACTTGCATAGTCAGTGGAAAGCGATCTTCAGAGTGATCTGGACAGACTGGATAGGTGGGCCAAAGCCAATTTCAATAGATTCATCAAGGCCAAGTGCCGAGTCCTGCACTTGGGCCAAAACTACCTCCAGCAGCACTACAGGCTTGGGGCAGAGTGGCTGGAAAGCTGCCAGGCATAGAGGGACCTGGGAGTGTTAACAGCCAGCTGCATATGAGTCAGCAGTGTGCCCAGGTGGCCAAGAAGACCAAGGGCTTCCTGGCCTGTATCAGAAATAGTGTCACCAGTAGGACCAAGGAAGTGATTGTCTTGTACTTGGCACTGGTGAGGTTGCACCTTGAATGCTGTGTCTGATTCTGAGCCTTTCACTACAAGAAGGACGTGGCGATACTGGTGCGTGTCCAGAGTTGGGCAACCAAGCTGGTGAAGAGTCTGAAGAACAAGTCTTACGAGGAGTGTCTCAGGGAGCTGGGGTTGTTTAGCCTAGAGAAAATAAGACTGAGAGGAGATATATGCACTCTACAACTACCTGAAGGGGATTTGTAGTGAGATGAGGGTTAATCACTCCAGTAATGAATGATAGGACACAAGGAAACAGGTTCAAGTTGTGCCAGAGGAGGTTTAGATTAGACACTAGGAAGAACTATTTCACTAAGAGGGTTATTAAACATTGGAATAGGATGCCTGGGGAGGTGGTAGAGTCACCATCCCTAGAGATATTCAAAAGACGCCTGGATGAGGTGCTGAGGAATATGATTTTGTTCAGTGATGGTCCTGGCAGTGTTAGATTAGTGGTTGGACTTTATGATCTCAAAGATCTTTTCCAACAGTAATGACTCTGTGAATCAAAGGGGGCAGAAGTATAATTATCAATTCCAGTATTTCAATTCTATCTGAGGACTGAGGTACATTTAGTAACAGACCTGTAAACTGTGTATAAGTAATATTTTCAAGTTCTAAGTAGATATCTTCTCAGATCTGGGATTGTGAAGTGATACTTTCAGTAACTAAAATGAAAAGCACAGATTCTATTATCAAAACAACATCTGCACAGTTCTCATTTATACGTTAAATTAAAATCATTGTATTCCTGTGCAATATACTAAAATTTATGTAGAAAGAAAATAATTGTGTGAATTATACACATTTACTGTTAAAATGCAAAACTTGCAATGAATGGAGGACTCTAGGAGTGAAATTACGAGATCACAGAATCTGTGAGAATGTGGTTTCTGTTGGCTTAATACATGCTGGTGCTACTTTTGTGTAGATTGTGTGTTGTATTGACTTGGTAGAAATACATGGTAGGGGCATCTTATTACGTATATTATCTCATCAGTTGGCCAATGTAGGAATATGGAAGATCTTGAGTATTTGACAAAGGAGAGTGATACCCCATTTATATGGATTGTCTTCAGCTTACTTTCAAAGTCTTTCTCTGATCAGTGATTCTATCTATTTTCTCTGATCAATTCTATCAAAGAATAGATTTACTTTTTGGGTGTGTTCCGAGTTAAGATTTTTTACTTGCAAGGATAAAAAAGATCTTTGATAGAGACGGAATAATTTTTTCAGGTGTCAGGATCAAGCTGCCTGAAAATACAAATAAAAAATATATGTTTGTATAGTAGTAGTTAGAGAGGATGATATCAGATTCTAAAATTCATATTAATCACTTTTGCCTTTCTTCTATTCAAGTATGTAAGTTAAGGTTGTTTTCAGATTTTCAAATTAGCCAAGATTGTTAGTTTGAAATGTATGTTTTAAGAAAGATTGGTTTTGTCCTTAATCCTTTGCGGTACATACATGTGAGTTCTCTGTATAGAAACCACTGCTTGAAAAAAATAATATCAAAAGCAAGCTCTGTCAAGTACAATGTTAATGTACCTGGATTTGTGATCAACATTTGCTCAACATTACAAATGTGCTAAATACTGTATGACAGACATGAAAGATACAACCCCTTATAAACATCACATCTTGAGATTAATAAACACTCTCCTGGTTTCATCATCTGGAGTGTGAGTTCCATTTTGCATAGGATGACCTTGGTTGAAGCACCAAAACAGAAGTATATATTACTGAATTTATAACTTGCTATTATAACCAGCTTCAAGGAAACAACATACCTCACTTTCTTCTGCTTTCTTACTTTATCAGTATTACTTTACAGCTTTACCCACCCATGAGTTATACAGAAGAACATCTTTACCTCTGTTCTCATTGCTGTTTCTTTTAATATAATAAAAGAAAAAACATCTGAATGATGCCCTCATACAATACTTTTTGTTCTAGGGCCAGGTTCAATAGCTGCTAATGTCACCTGAAAGATTCATACTGAATTCACTGAGTGCCCAACCTTTATGAGCCTTTATCCAACGTGAGACAGATAGTCACCACAGGTGACTATTACAACAGACAGCCAGCAAGGTGGCATACTAGTAACTTCTTGTTATTGTACATGTTGGGTTTCTGAGCTTGTATGCTTCCATGCTGGGTCTTCTGGATGTTTCCTTTTGAATGCAATTCTTCTTCATTGGTTCTGTACTGAGAGAACAGAACCTACTCACTAGTTTTATAGCCAGCAATATTTTTACTGTTGTTCAGAAAAGACTCCTGAGGGTGTGACTATTTTATTTTTGGGGGACATACTGTGTGTTTTCACTATTATGAATGATGACTTCGCTATAAAAGTGGAAAAATTGTAACTGTCATATACTTTTATGGATTGCCCAAGTATTTTGATTTATTGTAGTAGTGCCTTTCAAACTGTCCTGGAGAAGGACGGGGGTGATATCCATTCTATGTGTACAGTGTTTCTTAGCTGCTATTCATAAAATCTTTAGAGCAGATATAATAGATCCATGGTCTTCCAAACTGGCTAACCTACAGGCAGTAACATTAAGGAAATAATAAGCTGTGAGCAGCAGCATATTTTCTTCTACTTTCAAGTTTCAGGTCTCTTTTTTTTTCTCAGGGAACAAAACAGAGTTAGAAAACCTATGGGGCAACATGTTACCTAATAGCCAATAAAGGGAAAGCTCTTGAATTTACATCCTGATGGTATAAAAATAATATTCTGAAGAGCCAAAATCGACCGTGGTTTAGATCACATGAAGAAATTACATACAAAAATTTAAATTAAGCTAAAAAAAAAAAAAAAATCAGCATTCTTAATGAAATAATGATGAAAGAAAGAACTGTATGATATGGATAGATGTTTTGAGTTACAGGGCCTGATTATTTCTCAGTGAAGTTTTTCTTCAAATAGTTTGTACCCAGTGAGTGCCTTCTGATTCATAACATGACTTAGAGATTCCCATCTGTTGAATTGAAGTATTCCACATGGTAAGTTTAACAAAATAGCTGAGTAGCACACTTCAGAACCTAGTCACATAATAAAGTCACATAGCTGTGGATTTTGAGACCATCTGTATTGTGAATATAGCAACAAGTCATTCACATCATTTGCCATACAATAACAGTCAGGGAGCTATTTTAGGAGCAATGGTCCTTACATTGCAGACATCTAGCAAGAAACTACAAAATACAATTTATTTACTTCAGTGCTTCGCAAAGATTATCTTTATCCTTGGGAGGCTAATAACCCTAGGCTCTCTTAATAGTCCATGGAAAGAAATAAGCTCTCTCCGTTGATTCTGAACAGAATCCTAACTTGAAGGATGTGAACCATTTGGAAAGAGTACAGGAGAGATCAAGAAGAGATTTCAAAATGGTGATCTGCTTGTAAAGAGTGTAGAAATTAGACTTGAAGGTGAGATGACACAGGGATACGAGCATTTTAAAATATGTAACAGGCTGCTGCAAAATCTGTTCTCCAGATAGACTGTAAATAAGACAAAGCAATGATTCAGTCAGGAAGGTTTATATTGAGCTATAGGCAAAATCATTTGGCAGTACAAAGAAGGAAGCACGCTAAAAGAATTTCTCTGAGTAGATTACAAAGTCATTGTCATCGATGGCCTGTAACAGCAGGTGAGACAGACAACTGTCAAGAATGCCATAAATATAACTGGTGCTGCCAGTAGAAAGTAGATGACTTCTAGAGGTTTCTGAAGTACTATGATTTTATACCTTTCTAAAGAAGGGAGCCTATTTTATGGGATGGGTTGAGATTTGTCTCTTTACATTAACTTTAATAATCAACACTTATTTAGTGTGCAAGAATGTCCACAGAAAGGTTGTCAGGATGCTGTGTTCCTGCCCACAAGAGATCATTAGCCCATGGATTCTATGCTTGAATTCTTACATATGAGTAGCACTTCATACATAATGAACTTCACACTATATAATTGTCTTACAATACCCTCAGCATTGTCTTAGCTCTCTTCTCCTGAGAGATTTCAGTCTGCAGTGATTCTATTTTTACTATGGTAATTCAGTTTACTAATAAAGTGTTCTGAACTGTGAGTCAAGTTTTATACACAGTTTTCATTCTAACACTTGAAACTTTTCCAATTATCTCTTCATTCATGTCTCTTATTGAAAAAATACAAACTTCAATGACATCTTTCAATGTAATGAATTTATTGGTGTCATTCATATGCATATATGATATATAAACAATTTTGTGGGTTTGAGTCTATAGGATATGCAGCCTAGTATCTGCAACCTTTAGGTGCAAACTGTAGTAAATACTAAGAGTGAGATATTAAGATTTCAAATTAAAAGATACATGGCTATTTTAGTATTTTAAATTTATATAAATAGCATTCTTTTCTTTAGTCAGTAATTCCTTGAAATGCAAGTTCTTTAAGAGTTCTCCCAACTTTAAATTCTGAACAAGTGTCTAGAATTGAGATCTTACATTGTCATTTCTTAATGTTTAAATTCAACCTATAATTTTTGCAACCAATACCATTACGTTATATACTTAAGGTCTAATTTTTGGTTTAATTAGACTTTAATCATAGACACATCAAGTACATTAAGGGGGGAGGGAAGTGCTGTAAGTGTTGCTAAGTGTTTTGTAGTTACAAGTAGTTAATTGGGAAACATTATGTTAAAAGTAGTAAATAGGGAAATATTAAAGTGATCACATACTTACCCTGTTTGTGGATCTGACCTTATAATCACGTACTCAAGTTATTAATGTTACATCTAAAGGAAAGCTCATGAATTCACTAAAAGTACACAACTGTGAATTAAATTGTAGACACTTTGAATTATATTTGCTTCATTCAATAGTAGTTTAAATTCATCGTAATCATAGAATGGCAGAATGGCAGGGGTTGGAAGGGACCTTTAGAGATCATCTAGTCCAACTCCCAAATTCTAATCTTGCTTAACTTTTAATTATATTTGGCAAAAACATATAAAAATCTTAATCAGTATGATTTACTATTTATTTTTAATTATTTTGTCTGTATAAATGATGAAGACTAGTTTTTGTTTTGCTCCTCCACTCCTTCACCCCCATGTAATAACAAAATAGGTAGAATTCAAAGAGCCTGCACATTCCTCAACTCAGTCTACTATTGGAAGTACACAGTACTAAATATTCAGCAGGTGAATAAAATACCTCATGGCTTGGATAATCATTTAGCAAAGCCATATGCTAGAAAATCTGATATGTTTTCCTAGTAGTAGCATGGGGGGATAACAAATGATAAGCATAAATTCTTGTCATACAAAACTTTACCAAGTTCTGTAATGTCTGATAGCACAGAGGGCATAAATCAACAATTATTTGGGGAAAAAAATATAAAATTCATAGAATCATAGAATGTTAGGGGTTGGAAGGGACCTTTGGAGATCATCTAGTGTAACCCCCCTGCAGAAGCAGATTCACCTAGATCACGTCACATAGGACCATGTCCAAGCGAGTCTTGAAAATCTCTAAGGAAGGAGACTCCACAACCTCCCTCGGCAGCCTATGCCACTGCTCCTCTACCCTCACAGTGAAATAGTTTTTTCTTATATTTAAATGGAACTTTTTGTGTTCCAGCTTCATCCCATTACCCCCTGTCCTGTTGCTAGATACAATAAAAAAAAGGGATGCTCCAACCTCCTGATACTCACCATTTAGATATTTGTAAATACTAATCAGATCCTACCATTCTATGATTCTATGATCCCATGACATTTTGTGAAGGATCTGCAGGCCACCTTCATTGTCATTCTGCTCAGTATTTCTCTTTGTTTTATTCTGTGGGCATATTTGGTAAGAACAGTTAGATGATCTGAATATAGGCCACAGTATGTGAATTGGTAGAACATTGCAGAGATTTATATATTTTTTAAAATCTTTAGTCTGTTGAAAGTCTTAATGTAAACACATTATTTCTGGGCATTTTGTACACTAGAAGAGCAGTGCCAGTTCTTTAGGGCTGCATGTTGATACGATTAGAAGCACTTTTTTTTCTTAAAAATCCAGAATGATAGGAATATGCATGAGGATATAATTTTTTTTTTTTTTTTTACAAAAATACATAAATCCCTAGTCCTTCTGTCTGAGGAAGAAACTTGGAAATGAATGGTTATCTGAAACCATCTGAAAGAAAAGCAAAAGGCATATCTAAGCAATAAAATATGATCTTTTCTCCCTTTTTTTTCTTTTTTTCTTTTTTTCTTTTTTTCTTTTTTTTTTTTTCTGTAAACCAGCAAGAATTTTAATCCTGGACTCAGAATTCTAAATGTTTGAGATTAGCAGGGCTTCATGTGAGTAGTCTTCTTGGGAGAAATTTTCTTTTAGCTAGTACATGAACCATGAAATTGCTGAAATCAAATGGAGTTTCAAGATTATACACAGAGTACAGACAGTTTTTCTTTGTTTACAGCAGTGGATAAAACAATGTGCCTGATGAGCTAAGCCAAGGAGAAGCATTTCTGTAGAGATATTTTGTTGTTTTTTCTTCACTTGGATTGAATCAGTGAACCAAATTCTCTGCTACTATAAATTGTTGCAGATTACGGTTTTGTTAAAGGATTGCTTGTGTGCAGTCACTGTATCTTCCATTTACTTTCCTGTGCTTAATATCCTAAAATTCTAGCCAGGGTTTTCTCAGAATTAAGTTTACCACTGATATATCTGATTCCCTTGACAGAGGCAATTTTGTGTCACTGGAGAATTCAGAATTGGCATTGGACAACACAGTGTAGCAAAGGAAGAAAATGTCTTTTCTATGCATTCCATCATAGGAGCTAATTGGGGGGGGGGGGGGGCAGGGGAAGAGATTTGAATTGCTTTGGGGTAGAATTAAGCATCTGATTGAAAACCTAAGTTGTTGTCATTTACTAAAAGATATGGACTTTCTGAAGAATTAGCTGATATTGAACTATGTCTCTAGCAGGAATAATTACATTTTTTAAATTATGATATTCCCAATCCCCATAAATAATAACAATCTACAGTAGTTGCTATAATACTACAACAATAATTATATTAAAATGTATTTAAATTGCAATTATAAAAGCTTTTTTTTTCCTTATCATGCTTTATCTGAGTGGAAATTCAATCTAATTTAAACTTTGCAGATTAAAAGGTGCTTCAAGCAATAATAAATAAAAAGGTCATATCTTCTCCTTCCTTTTGTCCATCATATCCTCCAGAATGAGTTAGCCTCTAATCATTTAAAGGTGAGGCAATAGGCAGTGTATTTAAAACAAGAAGATAAGGGAGTTTTTCTTGGGAGGAATTTACAGAAGAAAATTGCCACTTTCTTTTTCCGCTTATTTTTTTTTTTGTATAACATAAAATGTCACTGGAGTTTACATGGCAATCAGAAAATGTTTTGATAAGTGTAGGGAGATGTCATAAAAGAAGTGCATTAGATTTGAGAAATGAATACCATAGATTCAGGAGACCCAAAAGGAAGTACTCCCGTAAACTACGTACATTCACTTATACATGTATTAACATTATAGATAATTATCAAGGATTTGCCCATGTGTTAAATTTTATTTTATACATAGTAAGAAGTTTAATTGAGATTTAAAAAAAAAAAAAAAAGTGTTTATTTCCATATGCAGATCTTTCCAGAGCTGACTTCTTACTGAGTGTTACAGTGTAACCTTGGGTTTATATAGAAATGGATGTAACACGGTGAAGAAAAAGACCATGATTTTTGCAGCTGGCTTTCTTTTAAAGGAAAAAAAAATGTAGATGTTTTACAGGTGCTCACAAATTTGGAACATTCAATGAAGTCCCAATAGAACAGAATTTGTGGGAAAAACTCAGATGAGATGATGGACAATAAATGCAATCTAATTTCACACCTGTGGAGTTTATCATCACCATATCAGATTTAGCTGAAATGCCTACTCATTTGACTTTCTATTTGTTAACTTGTTTCTTTCAAGTAATTATTATCTTTAATGTTGCAAAACTGGACTATCCCACTGCCATTGTCTTGGTCTTGAAAGAAGCACAGTGAGAGGATATGAGTGTGGAATGTGTCACTTTGCCATGAAACTACTGTAAAACGTCTAAGACGATAGTTTTGCTGGTATGCAATGTTTTTTTATCATAGTTTCCTTTTCCTCCTATATATATTCTTTCCTGTTAGGCAGGAGAAAAGTGGTAAATAATAAATGTCACTCATTTTTTACACTCAGTTCAAATTATACCACAGAACTATGTGAAAAAGAGGTGTTTGGAAGAATAAATCCAATTTTTTGGGGAAAAAAAACCATCCAAACCAAATATTTCCTAGCCAAGGATCAAGTATTATAATTCGGAAATATGTGTTAGTACCTCAAAAGACCTGCAATGCAGATTCCTTGTACTCTTTTTTGTAGTTTGACCTTCCTAACTGGATTTTCATCTGCAGTAATTTTATTCCCTTTTAGAAAGAGTAGGTAGTTAGATCATGAAAAGTTCTGTTTTCTGTTGTTAAAGATAAAAACCTCACATTTTAATAGAAAAGTTTCAATTAAATCTAGCACATCTGTTATAAGATTTATGTTTTATTCCTACTTGCTCAGGTAATTGGTTTAGCACTTCTGTTTGACCTATAGAAAAATCTGGCACAAATACATAGACAGGTAGGATATGAACACCATAGGAACAGATGACATTAAAGGATACTAGTGTTTTTGAGAAACCAGGATGGTTTTCATTTTATATTAGCCTTAAAAAAAAAAAAAAAAACCAAACAACAAAACAATTAAGAGATTGTCTATGGTGATTTATACAGTCCTATAAAAAGTACCTGTATCTTGTTTAATAAAATGGGATGTAACTTTTCTTATTCTTCTTTTAATATGAATTAAGGGGAAAAAACTAAAAAAAAAAAAAAACCTAAATTTCATCAGGCAAATTATAACAGATTACACTAGTGAGATAGGCGAAACTAGGGAGAAAATGTTAAACACTATCAAAGGCATTAACTAAGATAAATGTTTTGTTTCGCTCCTAAATGTGAAAGTCAGATGCACTGCTGGATTCTAATAAGTGGATTTTCTATTTAGCCAGTTGTTTCTCTTCACAATATTCATCCACCTAGTGATTGATTTGTGCCAGGTGGCATTTCTCCAAATATGTGATATTTCCATGTCTCTGTTCACAGCTTTCTGGAGACAGACAGATAAAAATATACCAGCATATCATTCTAATTGTGGATAGATGAGAGTGCATATAAGGCTGAGACTAATTTAATAGCAGCCTAAAAAACGCAGTAGAATGCAAGAGTTTATTAATGATTTTAGGGTAAATGAAATTTAAATTACCTAGAAATAAAAAGCTAAGACAACACGTCAAATATGTTTTAAAAGGGAAAATGTGCAATTCAGAAGGATGGATCTATACCAAATACAATAAATCACTGTATTATAAAAGCACAAAATAAATAATACGCTTAACCTCCCTCATTATCAGTGTTCATAGCAGCTTATACTGAACTTCAAATAATTGCATTATAGTTATCTGCCTGTGGTAAAAAAAAAAAAAATAAAACAAAAAACCCACCAAAACACTAGATGACTGTCAGATTGACAAAGCTCTGTTACTTATTTTGAATTGAGAACCCAGAAGTTTGCTGTAGTATACATTTAGTCCCTACCAATTTGGAGCTTCAAAAGTAAGTCTCCCACACAGAACTGCAGAAAGACAAAGAAATCAAGTTTTTATGCTTCCTTCTCTGTGCTGAAGACTGCCATTCAGGAACTTGCTGTAAGGCATATTTGGCCCCTGGGAAACTTCATCAAAGCACTTTTGTGCTCACAGAGAAAGAGTCTTCCAAGAAAAAAATTTGGAGGTGATCTCCTTACAAAATGGGAAGGCATATTTTCATTTCCTTTCTAGTGGATCTAAATTACAAGCCACATATTGGTGGTTTTGCAAGGTTTCTGAAAAAAAAAAAAGACAAAAGATCTCAATTACTTTGTAGACAGGAGTCCCAGAAGAGTGTATAAGAAGAACAATTCATAAAAAATGTCCTTTTATGTCAATTAGGGCAAGAATAAAATAATTAGGAAAATGATGAACAGTAAATGCAGGTTTTATTACAATCAGTTTTGCATCTGAGCAATTTTTTTACTACTTGATATTTCTGCTTTCCAAACTGAGAAAACTACTTCTTTCTGAAGATTTTATAGCAGCAAAAGTACCAGAAACAGAACAATGTGTAGCACACAATCCATACTTGATATTGTGGACTTCTATGTATATTAGAAGACTAGGACTAAACTATAGCAGAGCATTAACATGTTCAAGACACAGAAAGGTGTTTATTAACAATGTCTTATTCTTTCTCCTGATATTATTTTAGACTCCCTCTCCACTGTCTGTGGAGAAAGCCTGAAATTAGCTTTTGTTAGTATTCCCCGATTACCAAAATATAGTTATCTGGTATTTTTTTAGAATATTTCATGAGATTGTTAAACCCTGCTGTTTAAAAGCTGTAGAAGTTAGACCATGAGTGGATTTTGAAAAAATATGTTCTCTCCTGTAATTTTCTGTCTCCAACATTTTTTAACAGTATTGATCTTCAAGTCAATGCATCATTACTCTGTGAGGCTGTTCTTATCCTATTGCTATGGAAGTGCAGCCATTAAAAATAAAATGAATGCAATTTTAAGTAAATAGTACTTGGATTACATACAAAATCAAAAGAAGTAAAAACAACAAAGGAATTTCACTTAAATCTACAATCAATAATGTTTGACCTTATTCAGCATTTAATTGGTTGGTTCTTCAAGTCTTTAAAATGCTGGATTACTTACCCTAGTTAGTTGAGATATTTTACAGCAATTATGTACCTTGTATTGATCAGGACTGTGTGCTTGGTCATGATTACACTGTAATGGATAGTTCAATTGGAAAACGTCACTTAAGCACTGTCGGTTTTCAATAAGCTGCCACATGTTCATAGAGTTGTCCAAATCTTCAGTTCTGTTCCAGAACTGAAAGATGCTGAAGCAATAGTATTATAAGAAAATGTTATCAAACTGGAAAGACTAAAGCTGAACAACTTGCAAGTGGTGAAGTCTGATGAGGCTCAACAAAAAAAGGTCAACACTTTTGCTTAGTGTTGTTTTTCTCTTTAAATTTATTTCACTAGAATCGTATGTAAGGATACGTGTGTAAATAAACATCCTTATCCATACACGTGTGCCTACACAATTTTAAATATGTTGATTATATTATTATGATTGACCAATGACATATATATATATGTCCTTGTGTTTGATTTTTTCCCCCCTTCTTCTTATTGTTTTACTTTTATCTTTGCCAAAATTTAGGACTTCAGTTACAGTTGTTTGATTTCCAGCTACTGACAGCAGACATTTAACTGTTTAAGATACATCGCAAAAAAAACTAAGATGCTTGTTATATATAATTGTTTCATTTCATATATTTATTTTCCTTCTGAATCTTTTGAATTGAAAGCTCTTTGGACTTCTCTTAAGTGTTACCTTCAGAGTGCCTTTTTCTTGTTACCATTGACAGGAAATCCTCTACTTACTAAACCTCAAACTTCAGGAGAATTCCAATAACATGACAGCCAAGTATAGAAATCATAAAAAGAAATCATTACCTAAATTGTGTATCCTTGCATTATTATAAAAATTATTCAGCCAAACATTTCTGTTACCTTTAAACTGTCACTTGGTTCCTGTATACTGATATACAACCATGATGACTTCAGCTGAGGAGATATTTAGTGTTGCAGTGCATAAAATCAACATTGAACTGTTGACATGACACATTTAGGACAAAAGATGCAAACATACAGTATTTGAAAAAAAACAAAACAAAACAACTCCTTATGCTGAATATTTCTGGTTTTGAGACACTTTACAGTTTGTTCATATAAATCCTTTGCAGAGCTGCTTTTTCAGATATGAATTCAGAGTATACCCTACAGCACATTTTCATGCAGGAGCCACTAATTGAGGGAATTCTTTCTATTATTTATAGACTTTACTTTAGCTTAGAATTCCTCATATTTCACAAACAGTTTCTTTAAGATGGAGGTGCAGAACTGTGATCTAGATTCTCCAGTTAGATTTACTTAAATTTATTTAATTTTACTACTCTCAGCCTATGTAACAATACTGGGTTTATCTAATGAAAATATTCTGAGTGAAAGTGCATGATGTGTCATTTAAAGGAATTAATTTTTAGTGGAAACATGTCAGGACAGCAGTTACAGCAAAGAATGTGTATAATGGAGTATGGATTGTAATACATATGAGAGAAGACTAGAGGAAGATTTAAAGACAGTTGATTACTCAAGACTGTTTTGTATACTGTAGATTCATACTGTAGTCAATGTTCACAGTGCAACTGAATAGATTTATTTGGAAAAAAATTTGTTGTCTTAAGTAAAACATTTATTTGCAATGAAGAACCTGATTGTATTTGTACATATAAAGGAAGCAAATAAGAGATTTATATAAAGTGGGTTTTTTTTCCACCAGAAAGACAGTGTGTTTCAACACTCAATTCTGCATATTTGAACAGTGAAAAACTTATTTTCTTAATCTAAGTAATAAGTAATGCACTTTCTTTGTCCTCTCTGTGTTGTTTTCTTTACCAGACATACGTTTTTGATTTGGAGGACATTTTTCTTCTGAGTAACCTTTCAAACAATCATCTGTAAGCAGACAAGTGTAATGAATCATCTTCTGGTTTCACTTTTCAGTTCCACCAGGTATTTGTGACATGATAGTTCATTACACACTTTTCTTCTGGAAGTTGCCTCAAAATTTTTCCTAGTGAAAGGCAATTTTTTTTTTCTCTGTTTAAAAAATAAAAATAAATCAAGTGTTTCAGGAAAAGTCTTGACAGAAGAGTGAAATGTGGGCAGTAATTCCAAGGACTGGATAAGTCTTTGATGTATTTTATTGTTTTTCTACAGAGCTCCTTTATAGAATAAATGTGCCTAGGACTGTGTCAAGGCAATGAGACCAATCAAATAGCCTGCATCTATGTGAGCCAGTGCAATCAGTCTCTGGAGCAGCACGGCTGCATGTCATCTTCTTGCTGGGAATGACCACTGCCCCATGCTCTCCTCCCCACCACACCTGGGACAGATTGTTCCAGGACAAAACTGTCTCAGGTGCAATCTCACTCAGACATGATTTTGGTTTGGTTTTTTTTTCAATTTGCTAACTGTGAGACACTTAAATAGCTGATAGGTTACCTTTAGTCATTTAGCCTTCTACGCTCTTTGTCTCAATTACCTAAAATAAAACAGAATAAAGAAATCCTAAATCTAAAATAATCTCTGCTGGAGACATATATGTGACTAGACATGAAATTACATCTTTTAGATCATATCCATTTCCCTCATATAAAGAATATCATTAAGTGTTTCACAAAGGCTAATTAATTGAAGATTTTGCATAAAAACGTACATCTGAATCAATGCTGTAGAAAGCTAACTACTGATTGAAACTGTTTCTCCATTAATCAAAATTCTGAAAAAAAATAAAAAGACAAAGCTATACTTTCTTTTCATGATGATAACTGAGATCTAGAATGTAAATCCAAGCAATGAAGGTAAAATAAATAATATTTTAGAGTTTTTTCATAAAATTAATTGGAATGAACACCAAATTATACAGGATTTTAACTGCATTATTGGAGTCTATCCTCTGAAAAGTAACAACATTATTTTTCACTTTAAAGTTGTTAGAGTCATAGACTCTTTCCAGTCAGCTTATTTAGAAACACTTTATTTCATAGTTATTGCTGCAAAACTTCTGCAATTTTTGTGATTTTATTTAATTTCCTTTCTATTTTAACTAAGGAGAGGGGAAAGTACTTCATGTCCACTTTGTCTCATAATTCACAATTCTAGTTTAACATGGCAACAAAAATTTGTTTGTTTTTAATTTGTAAACCTATAAATGTTGTTTTATAGATATTACAGAATCACAGAAACTCGAGGGCTGAAAGGGACCTCAAAAGATCATCTAGTCCAACCCCTCTGCCAGAGGATAATCACCTAGAGTAGGTCACACAGGAACTCGTCCAGGTGGGTTTTGAGTTTCTCCAGAGTAGGAGACTCAACAACCCATCTGGGCAGCCTATTCCAGTGCTTAGTCACCCTCTCAGTCAAGAAATTCTTCCATGTATTTCTTTGGAACCACTTATGTTCCAATTTGTACCCATATTCTGGTATTGTTTTAAGTTATGAAATAGTTCTAACAGTATTTGCAAGACTACTTATGCTTACCACATAATTAAACCCCAGAATTTTGAATTATTTGCTTTATAGTGGATTATTGTCTTTAAGAAGTTACTTTTCAATGGCATTGCTTCTTATTTAATATTTGTAATCTAATTTCTTTTTCTGAATAGCATATATGCTACTAAGTGAAGGTATAACAAAGGAAATGGCATGTGAGAATTACAGTATGAAAATATCTGAAAAACTGAATATATTTCAGTAATTAACTATAATTTTTTTATGGAATATCTTGGCTAGTAAACATTTAATTTGCTATATTTATTACTGGACTTTGCAGTCAAAAGTAAGTATTTGAGAATATTTTTCCTAAAAACATTATTTTCAAGTGAGCCAGGCAAAGCGGGGGGCCAGCTGCAGCTCTCTTCAGATAGAAGAGAGCCAGAAAAGTGCCATTCTCATTCTTTATTTGTTATTTAACCCTTATTATGCATTTTCAAAAAATCTATATCATCAGTTACTTTGAAAAGTATGAGTATGTCAAACCTTTTGATTGTAGATTGCCAGGAGTGTAGTCTTGCATGTCTTGATTTTATGTATCTAATTCGGCCTTACAAAATCTAAAGGAGCACCTCATAGGTCTTTTTCATTAGCATTTATAGTATGTGAAATTGCTGCAAATTTTCTCTTCTTTGAACAACAAAAGCTCACCTGGATAAAAGAAGACTTCTGTAAACTTACTTGGAGACAGTGGAAATTCTCCAAGGAAATCCTGTAATTCAACAAAAAAAATCTGACCACACCAGAGCTATATAAACCTGACCCTCATGACTACACCACCAGTAATTCAAATCAAATCATATATAAACTGGCACTGGGTCACAGCAAATGATACAGCTGTTATTGCTGTGCAGTGATGGATGGACTTACACACTAATGTAAAAAACTGATATTGATTCATGAAGATTCTGCTGCTTCCAAAATAAGCAACCTTCACCTTGCTCTCAAAATTTGAGGGGTGGAATAACGATTTCCCTTTCTTGGTCTAGATAGATATTTCAAAAGTTCATTCCCTCATACGTGTTATATTCACAAAATATTTGTGCTAGTTGTTTGCATGATTTACAGCAGAACGTGTTTGGTCTATATGAGAAATCATTATCTGGAATAAATAGTACAGTGGTGGTATGCATGGCATAGAAGAGAACCTGAGGTGAGCAGCAGCCAAGAGGGTGTGATATGAGTTATGTATGCCTTACTTACAGCTATTTTACATGTCTTTGTGATGTTTAGGTGATGTGATGCACACTTTGAATTTTAAACATTTGAATTTCTGTTCTAGCTTCAAGGAGGGAGAAATACTGTGTTCTGCATTAATTGGATATCTTTGGCTCAAGCTTTTAAGTGTGACAAATGTAGATGTGCCAAACTGCCTGAAAGTAATTCAGTCTGTCAGTGAACCACAGTGGCTGCCAGTTTGCAGACAATTTCTAGTCTTCTTGGGTCTGTCACGTCTCTTTCACACTACCTATTTACCATCTGAATAGAGAGCCAGTACTCTGCAACATAAATAAATGTACTCCTCTTTAACATGAGAGTATTTCTGTGAGGGACTTGTGTTACATTGTGCTATATATCATAAACCAACCTGAACTTCTGCAATGACACAAATTGCAGACAGGTCTTCTCAAGCAAGCAACAATTAAAGTGCCTCTGGGAGCCAAAGAACATAATTAATAAGCAGGCGACTTTGAGGCTGCCACGTAATTTTCTCATGTTGGAATGATGTTTGTGTTAGATTAGCTCATTCTCTCCAGGACACCTGAAAGTATATTTGCAAAAGAACAAACAACCTACCCCTGCAGATGCAACAACAGAAGGCTTTGTTGCTTTATGAGTGTGGTCCAAAGCTGCCTTATGCTCCTCAGTTTACAGGAAATCCTGGGTAAACCTTTTATTTACAAATAGAGAACACTTGCCAGAACAGAATAAAAAAAACAGTGATTAATCAGCATGCAGCTTTCATCTTGAAGGGCCTTGCTGCCTGGACCTTTTTAACATTTGGAAGATTAGCCTTGGTGAGAGAAATGTTGTGTGGAAATGCCTTTGATAGCTCTGTGATTAAGTCTATGATGCTTAGGAAAGGGGATAACACTGGATTTGAACAAGGATAGAACAGAGAATGTTCATGGTTGAGGAAAAAAATACCTTGTTATAGTTCTGTACTGCTGCCCTTTGAAACAAAATGAGAGGAAAGATTGTTCTGGTACTTCAGCAGATAAAATCTGCTTTCTGGAACACGCCCATATCTCAACATATATCATCCATGAAAAATAAGGCAGAAAAGGATCGTATTCCTAAATAGATAGGTCTGGAATATCTTGGCAACTGCTAAGAAAACACAAACAAGGAACTGTGCCCTGCTAGTTCGACCCTTAAATTACGCAGCTGTTCATTAGCAGAATTATATATCTTATGCTGCCCTTTGGAAAGAAGGCATGGTGAACAGAGCTGGGACAATTACTGAATTATAGTACAATAAAAAAGACCTCCTAAAGTGTCACATGCATGTAGAGCAAGATAAGAAAGGCCAACTTAAGTTCTTGGCATTTTAAAGAAGGCAATCAAGAAACCCTTTGAATTCTTTGGTTTTCTTTCCCTGCAGTTAATCTACATTTTTATGCAAGTCTGACAAAGCATCCCATTCATGTGTCAGCACTCTCCTCTCTGGATGCGTTAGTGTTTATTACAGACTGAATTTGCAGATGCTACCATTTGAAAACAGTAATAGAGCCAGTTGTGTGGCCTTAATATTTATATAATTAGTAATGATTTCATGCTTCCCTCCCCAGTGCTTCTGAAATTAAACTGACTACATTAGCATGGTCAAACATAACAGTGCTTGATACAATCCTGTAAGCCTAAATTGTTTTGCCATAACAGGTTTTGAATTTGATGCTGAAATAAAATATATCTTAATCACCTTTCCATTAATGAGTGATTTGAGTGACACATTTGGCATATTTTTGCATATTTAGCTGTGATCTAATTTTTTTTTACATTAATCACATAGAAAATGTATACTCTGAAGAGTATGTTGAAGGGTCTTGAATCTTGTATATGATGATTTGAAAATACTATATTGTACTTTTCATTTGCCAAAACCTGGGACTATGGTCTGGAAATTGGAATAATAAACCTTTTTTTTTTTTTGCATTCTTATATTTTCAGGAACTGTTTCTCATTATGCATTTAGATTGTACCAAAAACACTCATAATCATTTAGTCTAGAGGAGACTTAGAGGAGATCTAATTAACATTTATAAATATCCAAAGGGTGGATGTCAGGAGGTTGGGACATCCCTTTTTTCTATAGTAGCTAGCAACAGGACAAGGGGTAATGGGATGAAGCTGGAACACAAAAAGTACCACTTAAACATAAGAAAAAAATATTTTACTGTGAGGGTGACGGAGCAGTGGAACAGGCTGCCCAGAGGGGTTGTGGAGGTCTTCAAGACCCACCTGGACATGTTCCTATGCGACATGATCTAGGTGAACCTGCTCCTGCAGGGGGGTTGGACTAGATGATCTCTAAAAGTCCTTTCCAACCCCTACCATTCTATGATTCTATGATTCTATGATTATTTTGATAAGCAGAAGTCCTACTATAATTCTAGTTAAGGTATTGCTTCTGCAGAAATAACACCTGTTGATAAAGAGTAAGAATAACAATAACACTCTCCCAGTATATTTAGTACAATAGTGTTCAATATTGCTATGAGTTAAAAGCTTCCTCATATAGAGCAGACTAAAGAAAGGTAATTTGAAAAGACTTCACATTACTTATTTTATTTCATTCAATGAGAGTAGGAGATTACAGTTATTTCTATGTTTTGAAATTAAAAAAAAAAGGGATTAATAGATGTTGATAGCCTAGGAGGGCATTTAAGGATTAAGTTTTTTTCTTGTTCAGTTGTCTTTTACTCTATTATTTTGTCCAGAAAATTCTCAGTAAATCAGGATCAAATTTTGAGCAAACATGCTATAAAAAACTTCAAAATAATTATTAGCGAAGATGAATGTTTTATAATGTATCCCTCTGTCATTTAAATATTAAATGATTTAAGAAAAAGTAAAACAAAACCTTTTCATTATAAAGATTAAAAAAAAAAGAAGAAAAAAAATGACGGGGTCTATATGTCTAGAGTTTGAGTGAACATAAGAGAGAACTCTGATAGGTTCACAGAATAGTTGTCTAAGAAACAGTATCCCCGTTATCAGAGCTGAAAGGCGCTTTTATTGCATTTATCTCAGATGCCCTATAAGTATGTTCACGGAGTAGCATTACCAGAATTTCTAAGGATTACATGTGACGGTTCTTGTGTCTTTTGTCCTATATTTTACTTTTTTTGCTTTGGTCTGCTGTAAGCTAGTCCTTAAATGTTTGTATCACTGCTAATTTCAATAAAATCTCTGAAAATCCACCACCAAGAGAGTAACTTAAGTTCTCTCTTTGTCAAAACCATGCATAGTGGAGGAGTTCTTGCAAGGGGACTCTTTTGCAGGATTCTGGTTTTGGGGCCACATGCTTACGACGTGAGTTACATAGGGACTCTGCTGTGCTTGCAGACCTCCTGTTCTGACTTGTGTTGGGTTCTGAGTGGATTTCCTGTTTACCACTTACTCATTTTTTATGATTGATAAGGTCAGCAGAAGAGGTCTTTCAGGACTTTCAGAGTTTCAGGAACATCAGGGTTTTGAAAATTTTGTGGTGGATGAGTTCCTGAGGGAAAGCAATAAAGAAGACTCATGGTTTGAATGGAAGAGAGCAGAGACTCCCTTGTCCCTTGATAAATTTGCAAATCTGCAAATAGCATAAACATTCTTTTAAAACTTGAAGCTATGTTATTAAGATCTTGCCAATACAGTTTTGAATGATCTTTGCAGTTATAAAATCTGCTACTAGGACATTCTTTTAGATTGTTTGCTGAAAATTAAACTGAGAAAACTCATCATTACACAGAGAATTTTAAAATCTCCCTGATGGAAGCCTTTTCTCTTAAAAAAAAAATAAAATAAAATCTATATTTATCTGTGTTTTGGCATGTATTTTAAATGTTTTATATTTGGTCTCACTGATTTTTTTTTTTTTTTAGATAAGAAATTGATGAACTGGAGTAAGGTAGTTCTGAGTTCCTTTCAATTGGTAATGTTACTAGCTTTCAAAATTCAGAACTCTGTTTTTGATCTTTCAGGATATGGTTTGAATGGTGTCATTTGACATGTCTGAATATTTGAGCTTGATATCTCAAATTTCTCTCTCTCTATAATCTATAAGACTGCTTTACTCCCTATATTTTCTCTGAGCTCATAGTTTATTTAAACAAGTAAAATTCTTTCCAAGTGCTTTGAGAGAAAAACAGTCTTCCTATTAAAGTACAATAGCTTATTAAGGCATTAGCTTTTGTTACATGTACAACTGTCAGTTGTCTGTTTAGCAATAATGTGTATTGCAAATATATATAGTTACAATAATCTGAGCCCACTTCATTGTTTTTTATGTGTCTGAGATTGAACAGATTTGGCTTATTCTTATGCATCTCTAATAGAAGCAGATACTGGTGGGACACACGCTCTTTAGTGTGTATGAAAACAGTGGATAGGACTGTGGATATGGTTTATGACTTCCATCAGCTATTCTGACGGAAAGATTTACATTCATTTTACATTCATTTTGTGATTCTTTGTTCCTATGGAAATTGAAGAGACCTTTTTTCTATGAGATGAATTTCAACTTTTCATATCTCTAGAGAAAGAATTTCAGGCACTATGGGAGAACAAAAGAGCACTTCTAAGTAAGAAGAGTGCTTTCAGACCAAACACAGAAAACATGACACCCCCCCACAGGTCTGGCTTGCTAGAGGGGTTACTGGTCTGTCATGTCTAGAACAGTTATCTTAGTACTTCTTTTGAGTGACATAAGAAGACTGAAATTTGGGCCTGTGCGCTGCAGATAACTTTTCCTGAGATCAAACAGAGAAAAGAATGTCTATTTCAGCTTTAAAGAGTGGATTGTAAATAGGGTACTGTTATTCTTATTATTGACAAGCACTTCTTTGTATCTATTTCTCTGTGCTCTCCAAATTCTGTCATCAGCTATTAGCTCTAGACAACCTAACAGGAGATTTTTTTATTTCCAACAACTTTGAATGCTTGCCTCCTCTTTATGACTGCAGCTGCTGCTGCTGTTAAAATATTTATAACCTTGATTTTAAATAAATAAGGCCTCTATGTTTCTCTAAATCAATGTGGTTAAAAACCCCTTTTTCTCAGGGAATTCTGCAAGAATGACAATTTAGCCTTACAAGAAAAAGGCACTTTCCTACTGGAGATTTGTAAGCTCTGTCTGAAATATTAGGATGATTCTGACAGCAGTTCTAAGGTAAATTAGAAGTAATCCAGCTGAATTGAATTGGTGTTGGTGTAAATGAGAGCCACAATATCTTACCACAAAAAACACAGTATAGCACTTGAAATGTGTTGCAATGAATTTTTTACTAAATATGTGAATGCTGGCAAACATTTTCTGGATGGCTGTCTTAAAAAAATTTAAAATTATATATCCTGTATCTGTGGGCAATAAACAAAAAAGATTCTTTTGTTGATGCAGCAATTATTTACTTGAATCATGAGAGAAATGGAACAGCTTGTGATAAAAGAGCAAAACACATATCCTGTGTGAATTCTCTTACTCAGGAGGGAGAGATACCTCCTCTTTCAAAAACATTACTGTTATTGTTATGATCAGTCGTAGTGTGCTTTACATGAGCCCCATCCTTCAATAGCAATGCTTCAGGGGGATGTCAAATGACTTTCTCTGAGAAGAAATTAGTGTGCCAGTTTTACTGTCTGTTCTTCTTCGTTTCCTCATTTTACAGTCCAGGAGAGGCTTAAGTGCTTATAGGGCACCTATTGCCATGGTATTAGAGCCATGTAATTTGCAACCCAATGCCTTGCCCTGTAAAGTATGGACATTCTATTATCCTCGTTTTATAGATAAGCAGTAAAGACACAGAGGAACTAAATGGCATAGCTAAGGTCAGACACATTGTCTTTGATTTAGTAGATATTTTGAAAGATCTGTCTTCTGTTGCTTCAACTGTAGAAGCTAAGGATCCCACATATACATCTGATCTAGACACTTTGGGTAATTTAGTAGTCAGCAGGGAGAAGCAGAGGCTTTCAGGGCACAATTCATCTCATCATAAAGTAAAACCTAAAGGAGTTCAGATGAATCACATTGTAAAAGAGCCTGTTTAAAAGAACCCATTTAAAGGATTTAGATGATTAGCTGAAAGGCATTCTTCAATTACAAATGCCAGTATTTCATCAGATCATCCTAATTCTAGTACCTTCTTCTACTAGATGAGTTTTTTTGAAAGTACGTGAATGCTGAATACCATTCATACTGAAAAATCCCACCTTCTTGCTCAGAATTCTTATCCTTACTGCTGCATATTCTGTCTGTAGGTAATCAGAAATCCTTTTAGCTATCTTCAATTATAAACAGTCATTGTGACTATAGTCTTAATATTTTATTACAGTGTAAACTTCTATTGTACACCAGCTGCCATGACTCTACTTAAATTTTAATTAAATTTAATTAAAATATCTTAAATGAAACAAGCTAAAATCTAGGTCCTAGTCTCTGCCAGTAAGAAAGACTCCTGTCCTTTTTTAACTTGTCTAGCTCTTTTGATGAGATAACTTGATTTATATTGATGGTACTTCCCAGTTTTGTGTCAGGAGCAGATTTTATTGGTCCATTGCATGTATTTATATCAAGGTACTTACTGAAAATATTTTTCAATATTAGTCCTGATGTTGAATTGTGGAATCTCAAATCCCATACTTCTCCTTTCAACATCATCTATTCACTCCTTGAGTCAACCTACAGATTCTATTAGTATGAATTCTAGTTAAAATAATTTCTTATATGGCAGTTCATAGAATCATAGAATCATAGAATGGTAGGGGTTGGAAGGGACTTTTAGAGATCATCTAGTCCAACCCCCCTGCAGAAGCAAGTCCACCTAGATCACGTCGTACAGGAATGCATCCAGGCAGGTCTTGAAGACCTCCAAGGAAGGAGACTCCACAACCTCCCTGGACAGCCTGTGCCAGGGCTCCCTCACCCTCACAGTAACATAGTTTTTTCTTATGTTTAAGTGGAACTTTTTGTGTTCCAGCTTCATCCCATTACCCCTTGTCCTGTTGTTAGATACAATAGAAAAATGGGATATCTCAATCTCCTGACACCCACCATTTATATAGTTTTAAATATTAATGAGATCTTCCCTCAGTCTTCTCTTCTCTAGACTAAATAGCCCCAGTTCCCACAGCCTTTCCTCATAAAGAAGATAATCAGAGTTCATCACATGCTTTACTGAAGTCCAGAGAGAAGAGATTGATTCAATTTCCTTTGATTCTAAAAAGAATGTTGTTTACCATGGTGATTTCACATTATCTACAATTCCTAAAATATATGTGGCTGGTCTTCTATTAGTTGTCATGATGTTACATTTTCCTTTTTAATTCTGTTTAATTCCTTCAAATAAATTCTTATAGATTTGTGGCATCTTGTTCTCGCTTTCCTCTCTTCTAAGATTGGCTGTACATTTATGACATTGTAGTCAGGTAGCACTAATTTTACACGTCACATATTTATAAAATTGGTTGGTGTTGAATTTAGCTTTTTCCTCTGATTAATTGTGCCTGTTTGTCTGTAGTAAATGCCTCCTCAGTAAACAGCATGTATTAGATGAAAGCACATCAAATATCGACAGGAAAGCTTAGGTGATGTGCAACAGTTAGCATGAAGTTTAAGCAAGTATTCTAGTTGGTGCTATGACTCCTGCAGGCCATGCTGAGGTGGGCATTTTTGCAGACAAGCACTACAGTCCTACTTAATCAGTCTTGTCAACAAGGAGACCTTACTACCTCTATCTTTTAGCTGTGTAATAGATACACCCTGAAGGTTTACTTAGCAAAGTAACAGACCCAGAGAATACACTGTCAATGCATAACGATTAGGACAAAGAGTGTTTTTAATGTTACTGCCTTCTGGAAAAAGAGCATTATGGAAAAGATATGCAAGCCAGTAGTGAACAAATTACCAAGATGTTTATGTCATTCCCATGTTCTTTGACAATGCAGGTATGGAAACTGACAGAGCGTAAAGTTCTTTTGAAAGTCAGCTACTGAGAAGTTGCAAAGCGATTACCTGAGACTGTGAAATAGATTAATTAACAAAGAAAAAAATATGCAATGCTTAATAAAAAGTTTCATATTCAAGGTGTCTGCCAGGTGTTTACTGCTTTCAGTGCTATTTTTCTCTCCACAGCAGGAAATGTCATTTTCCATTTTAATCAGGAATACTACTAACACTTAATGCCTGAATAGGAGGCCAAATGCAGTTTGTGCTGTAATCCATCTTTTCGAACTTTTTTGAAAGGTTTATCATCTCACCTTGCACTCAATAAAGCCATTAGCATTAGTGGAATTATGAGTTGTTGACTATTTTTCAGTTTTGTTGGCCTGGCCCACAGTCCTACATTTATAGCTTTGATCTCTTAATACTGACTCAATACATACTTCTATGGTGGCATATATTTACAATACTGTGAAAGTAAATGCTGTCCCTGGTATTTCTATGAAATTCCATTCTATTTTTGTCTCATAATGCATAATAAAAAAAAAAGAATTTCTCTAGAGAAATTGTCCCAAAACTCTTTAACATGTATTTTGAGACCATCTGAAAGCCTTTCTAGAGAAGGGGCTCTGTTCTGTCCACAAGTAGCAGAACTCAGGAAAAAGTAATTACTTCAACAAATTTAATTTTGTAAATTTAAAAAAAAAAAATTCAACATTTTTATATAGCAATTAGTTTTAAAGAAATAATTCGTTATGTAAGGAATGGTTTCCTAATCTTTGCATGCAGATTAAGAGAAAAAAGTGATTAACAGTTATGGAAAAGTCAAGGGTAGGACATACCTCCAGATTTGAATGCTAAATTTAGCTATCTACAAGGAATATGCGTGCATAGGTTAGAAGCCTTAACTTGTCTTTATGGTCAATGGAGATCTAATAAAAACATTTGGTTTGATTAATTACTATATTGTATTGACTAGATCGATAGGATTGACTGGTAGTTAATTAAAGTGATAGGTTAGAAAATACATATATCTGTGGTTCCCATGTAGATTTTATACATTGTAGACATCTACATTTTGAATATGAATCTGAATCTCAGTCTTATACTTGTCTTCTCTTTAGCACTTATCACCTTGATCTTTTAATATGACAATGTAGAAGATGAAAACTTCTCTTTGAATCACCAGTTCTGATGACTGTCTCTGGAGCTGAACCCTAGGGTGGAATGAATCTGGCATTAGTTAACAATTCTGTTTTTAAATAAGCATAATTTTTATACCTAGATGAAGTACAAAAAGAAGACTTTTCCTCATTTTATGTGATATTTGATAATTAAATTCATAGATATAATGTGTAAGAGAAGGATTTATAATCCAGGCAGTTTAGAAGACCGTGGAATTAAATAGGTTTTTTTGAGAAAAAAACAGGAGTACTGATGAGATCTGAGTTGAAAACTTATCAAAAAGAAACTAAGCAAAACTATACAAAGACAACTCAGGAAAAGTAGAGTCTTGAGCTGAAGAACTTGTAAAGCAAGAATTGATGTGGTATATGGGGAAGCTAAATGCTAAAAGGAATGACTTGTAGTTCACAGTGGAATTGATCTGTTTGTTTCTTTCAGTGTATGCTTTCCTAAATCAAGCTTGCTGGTAAAATCCATTTAGTGTTCTATAGAGACGAAAGACCTAGTTTTATGCCCAACAAAGGCAATAGCAAAACTCCAGCCTATTTCAAAGGAGAAGAGATATGTGTCCAATGAATGTGTGGAGAAACAGTTGCTTGTCTCTTATCCCACTGAATAAATTGGCCTGGAATACTTCTGTTTGTCTGCTAATAAAGTATTCTGTCATCTCAGATAAGTCATTGTGCTCTTAAGTGTTTGACATTATTTCTAAATGACTTGCTACCTCAGAAGTTACCACTTAATAAATTAACTCACTTGACACAAAGGTAATAATCTTCTTAAATGTGACTGTTAATTCCTTCATAACTACAGTTTTACAATAGTTCCTCTTCTAAAGCTAAATTGTTGGCACAAAGCCATGCATTAGTAGCCAGGGTTTGCAAGGAAAACTAAGTGTCCTAACCAAGTATTACTGATCTTTTTCAATGTTTTTCATCTCAAATCAATCATTGAACCCAAGCCGAGAACAAAGTCATTAATTAAACAAATATTTTTAGGTGTTTTGACAAGGCATTCTATAAACAGTAATTAACATCTGCACCACAGTGCCTGTCAAGAAGGTGAAACATTGGAAGTATTAAAAAGTTAGCCTTTTTATTTTCCAGAAGCTGGAATGTGATAAGCATGAACATACCTCATTAAATATGTGTCCAAAGTTATATTATGCATTGATTTTCTTTTTTTATTATTATAAGATAAATAACGAAACCAGTAAATACAAATTTATGAAATTAATGTTTACCCTTATGTCTCAAACTGGAAAACAATAAAACAAAGATGCAGTGAACTGCCAAGTATTTGCAACTCTCATGTTACAGTAATTGTTAAGAAATATAAGTTTCTAGACACTTTCATAAAAATGAAAGGGAGTCTAAGGAGGTTAGCAGGTATTAAATCTCATCTTTTGTCATTATACAAGAACAATGGGTTAAGGAAAACAAAACAACACTTTCTCTTGGTGTGCTCCTGCACCAAAAATGCTTTACACATGAACTAAATTTCCCAAACTTTCAATGATTGTTTCTTTATTACCTGAGAAACCAAACTATGTACAATCATAAAGGAGAATCTAAAAGGCCTATTGCATGAGTTAGTGTTCGTGATCTGTGCTAATAGTAACAATTCTTTCTTCAGCTCAATCCATTTTAATCCATTTAAAAATCAATATTTGTTAGCATTTGTTTGCTTAATAAAGTTCAGGTACCTGGAGATGTCATCCACGATACTCCTGTAAAACTGCTAGGGGAGGCCTACCATATGTGTACTGTGTGCACTAATTTTAGACAATCTTTTTACTGTGTACTTAGATTTGGATGGCCCACTTTCTAGCTTCTCTTGCATGAATAAGTATAATATAGTAAAAGAAAATGTAATAGGTTTGGATGGCTTTGAGTTGCTGAGATTTTTCTTTAAAAAGAAGGAAGACAAAAGAAATTTTTCAGCCTCCATTAGTGTGGATTCACTATTCATGTGAAATACGGTTTGATTTCCTCTTTATAAGCCCGAAGATTTTTTTCTTCAGTCTTCCAGGTAAGATTGGGAAGCCTGGAAGTATAGGTTTTTCTAAGGATTACAATAGGACTGTGTGACTAACAAAAATTATTTCGAAAATACAATATGCAGTCATTGCTTCTGTATTAGTTGTCATTATATTGAATGCAAATGTGTCTCATTAATTTTCAGTCAAAGTTTAGCCAAGTATGTTTTGAATCAGGAACATTTTTTTAATGGGAGTTTTACTTTAAAATATATAAGCTCATTAACAGTCATGGATATCTCTTATTCAAAAATGATGTAAATAAACAGTTTAAAGAAAATGAGGGAATTGTAACATCTGTGTAACTTAGACATAAGGTAAACAGTTTCTAGTATTCTCTATATGACATGTTTGCAATTCTGACAACTCAACTGGCACTGAACTGAATTTTACAAAATGAACTGAATAAGATGTTGTTAGAGAAGCAGAATTAGTAAGTGTTCTTCCATCTCTGAATTAGTTTAGTAGCATCTCTAACATCTGTGCCCTGTGAAATTTATGTTTTTGTGTAGAATGGAAGACAATCAACAATATAATCAAGCTTACTAGACAGCTAATTTAAACAGTCTTATGTTGTATACTTCAGTTATTAAGATCTATGTAGTGTAAGTTAGAAGAACAATTTCCCAGATTTATCTCCTAATTCTGCAAAGAGAAAGGTACTTCAAAAGGTCTTTTCAAGTCAGTTAAACTACTAATTTACTTAATATCACTTACAGATAAGGCATCTGCCAAAAGTTTGCAACAAATTCAGTTTAACCTAGATTTTATTTTGAACTGAATAGTACTGAAGGAAACTAGGAAAACATAAGAATGGCAAGAAATATGTGTTAGTAATAGGACTTTATAAAAAAAAGTACATTTCAGCTTAATTTAAATGTTTGTTTAGATAGCTGTGATTAACCTACTTATGTAATTAATTTCATGTTTCTGTTCAAAAAGTCTTAATTATATTTCTTAATTAACATTATGTTTTTAAACACCATAGTATATATATTTCTGTTTTCATTTTGCTTGTAAATGAATTACTAATATTGTAGCTTTATGGTGTTAGCCTATTTTTTAAAATTTTTATTATTTTTCATTCATTCCTTAAAGTAGGCAATTGATTTTTCCTCTTTTTTATTAAAAAATAATGGGAAAAAAATGTTAACTTTGACCTCTTGCTGCTGTACAGAAGTTAATATAGTTCTTAGAAAATAATACTTAGAAAATAAGATGGAATATATAATAACATATCTAAGTGATAGGATTTGTAATCAAGATACACTGATGTTCCTGATGGCAGCTTTATGTTATAATTTGCTAAACATCCCAAAGCTAATAACTTAGAATTATTTTTCTCAAGATTAAAACCCAGACTTGTTACTTTCAGAGAGAATCAAACTGACAGCTCCACTCAGTGCCTCATAAAACTCTAATTTGTTTGATTTGATTTTAAAAAAATAAAATAAAATAAATGTAGGTGTATAGAAATATACTGAAGTCTGGGATTGAAGTCTGGAAAGATTGAGGGATAGTGAAGTAAATTGGCAGCTTATGGCAGAATAGCCTTTTCCATTACTGTTTTAATAAAGAATGCTTGTATTTGGGATTAAATAAAGGGAAACTCTAGCAGTGGTCCTTATGCAGGCTTCTTCTTCATACGCTTCTGTGGTGGATAATAAGAGTAATAAGGTTTTTAAGACTGTAGTTCTCCAGTCTTTTTTGTGAAGATCCATTGGACACTCAGCCTACTGCTATTCTTAGAATGCCAGAAATAATAAAGCTTTATGCAACATTAAAACCTGTAGTATACTTTTAAAGAAAAAGTTACATTTGATTAGAATACAATACCTCCTATAAAAAATACTCTTTCAATAGGATAAAGAATCATTTTCTTAAGCTATCAATATATGGTAAAGTATTGGCTGAATATTTTTTGTGATATTTCAAGTTTACAGGAAAGTAGATAATACTTGGGGATTAAAAGAGAACTGAAGATATTTGCAGAGAGTTACTGAATGATTCATCAAAGAAGATTAATAGAAACTGACAAAATTACTACAATTTAAGAGATGGTTTGGGTTTCATTAATCCTATGTATGATCTGAGAATATTCTGCAAATAAGTACAACAAATAAAATGACAAATGCCTCTGAATATAAACTTTTTCCCTAATTTAAAACTCAAATTGATTTATGATGCAGTAAAACTTCCAAAGATTAATCTGGCCCCTAAATTTTATAATTTTCACTTTTTCACAGTTGTATGTTTTCCAGGTTTGTAACTGAATGATCTGTCCTGCTTTCAAGACTTCAGGAAATGTTAATAATCAGTCTTCTCTCGCTTATAAATAGCAGCATTTCAGGATCTTCAATCCTCTTTCAAAATGTGGAGAACTAGAATAATTTGAAAGATTAAATTTTTGAAAAGTAACTTGACTAAAACAGTCTACCTTCATTAAGTCTCTTCCAGCCTTCATCAAATCTTTCTTCCTGAGATATAGTACCATTTGGTTACTCCACATTGTATAGTTGCCTGCTGTTTTATTCACTGGCTGCTGTAACCATTTTGCTTATAATGGAAAAACTTTATTGAAGTGCATTTTCAAGGGACAGGAGAAAATCAATTAAACATCTTCTAGAACTAGCAATAAAGATCTAGACTTATCACATCCATTTTAAATACATAGAGCTTGATGTAATCACCATCCATGGATTTCCTTTTCATCAATGGACAGAAACTCACACCTCCAGAAAGTGAGTCAGATCTTTAGAGAGCTGAATCACTTCATGCAGATGTTTCTCTCTTCATTGATAACAGAAGGTGGCTATGATGACTGCATACTCAACTTGAGCACAGAGATTAAATTGCTCATTTTGTAAGTGATTACATTCAATTAAATGCACATCACCATTCCATTGTGGTGTTAAATGTAGTTAAAGGACTTAAAAGGATAGCCAGAATATATACACACATGTTAAATACAGAAGTAAAAATATAGAAAATATATGTGAGTATATATATGCACACAAATAAAACACACATATACATTTGCATAGACAGTGCAGTTCATTATATATTTATATGTGACAATAAATTGTGCTTTTATTTAGTTATGAACTAATAGAGCCAATACCCATGCTTCAAAAAATCATAAGATATTATATGTGCTTGCAAGGCATGATCTGCATTTATCACAAGTCAGAAGATCAGGCTTTCACTGTAAGTGGGAAAGCAATTAGAAAAAAGAGCTCTTCAATTTGGATTTCTTTTTAAAATCATAAAATTCAAATTAAATTCAAATTGATTGGTTTTATTTTTCTGCTACATGTAAGTTAATGGTCAGGCACTTAGCAGCTGCATAAGAAAAAATTAAAAAACTGTACAGTGCTGAAAAAATATTCAGCTCAGTTTCACAGCATTCTGGCAGTTTTACTCATTTTGAATATATTTTTTTTTCACATTGAATTCTACCTTTTCTTAAATACAACTTGTGGAAATTACTGTCCAAAAAATTGATTTTGTCATAAACACCTGCCAGAATCTTCCAAATTAAGACTTAAGTTGTTTTTGACTAACAGCAGGTTCATATTTGGGGCATATTAATAGATCAGAAAATGTGACCATGTCAAAAGTGGTGCTGTCTCAGCAAGTTGCCTGTAAATCAATGCAACAAAAGATTTTGACTGAGTACCATAAATACTTAGGTATGAGAGAAAAAAAGATAATAAACGATGATGACCGTGGGATGTTTTATAAATATTTTATTATCACCATTTATCATCATCTTTTGGGAGTAAAGACTTTTTTAGGCTACAAAATGAAGAGCTACTTAATGAAAATAATTACTGCTGAAAATGAATATTATTCCAAATACTTGAACACTGACTGTTCTTTAGTCTCAATAAGTGATGGAATAAAATTTAAAAGATTTGTTTGAATCCTCTGTGGTATTTTGATTTGCTAGATTGTCCTGCTAAAATTAAATGTGTGGCAGGAAAAAAATTGTAATTTTGAGGAAATATTATTACTTTTCTTCGTAGAAGTAGCTTCAAGAGACAAGACAATGGATGACTTCCATGCCATGCTGAAGATGGGTGCAAATTTATAAAGATATGCTGTCTGCTCTTTGTGTGCCATAAAATCTTGTCTAAATAACAATATCCTCTCAGGGAGAGAATCTGCTGTTCTGGCTGCCCATGTATTATTGTGTTTGGACTATCTCCATTTGCAAATGTTGACTTTTCATCTGTGACCAAAGAATGAAATCTGTATAAGAGATGTGTAAAACATTCATTCTTTCTTTATTTGTTAACAAAATGGTTTTTTGCCAAATCCTGATTGCACTTCTTTTCTACCACTCTCCCCGGAAGGTGACTGTCTGCATCCACAGTGCAACACTTAATCTGAGAATACAAATTGCAGTTTGTTTATTTGTTTTCTAACAACAGACCAGAATAAAAATGCCAGATATTATTTTGTATCTTCTATATTTCTAAAGGATATGCTACAATTGAGTACATTTGTCAGTGAAAGTTTATACAGAATACAATTCGTATTTTCTGATACATAGATTTTAAAAACCAGAAAAAAACACTAAATTATCTGATGAATCTACCTCATTTACTACAAAGCATAAAGTTTCATGCATTTAAAGTCTTAAGAAAAAAAAAAAAGAGAGAAAAAAAAGAATGTCACAGAGATTTGAACACAGGCAATGTGCAATTTGTGATAAGCAACACAGTTGGATTTCCATGACTAGTGAAAAGCACTGTATCATACAGGTTTGAGCTGTGCAGTGGGAGGCTCAGCACCACTCCAGGCCATGTCTTCTTGGTAGTGTCACCTGTGGCATCTTCCTACATCCTTGATTGCATGGAACATACCCTTGTGATTTCAAGGAGTGTTGTAACTTATCTGTAGAATGGTCACAAGTCTAGCATTAGTTAATAAATCGTTAGTCTATTCAGAAAGACTAAAGACCGCTGAGCAGATTTGATCCCTAGTATCTCACAAGCTCAGCAGTCAGAAATGTAGTAACATACAGCTGAACTAATTTCAAGTGTATTTTTAGATGTCACGGCTGGTGAGATGTAAATGTGGCCTGCCTATAGACTAAACTTTATATTTCCAAACAAACACTTTTGGAAGATTTCACAGGATTATTAATAACTATTAACTACTAAACTCTGCTGAAATTCCTTACATACTTTATTTGTTTAGGCGTGGCAACATGCAAACTTAGTCTTATGGCACCTGCTCTACATCTTACTGGATGCCTATCTTGATGGTAGCCTCCTTGATCCCATCTTGAGAAACAAGCCACAAAATTCCTTACAAGGAAATGTGTATATAAGCAGATCTAAAAAACCAAAAAAGGCTTTATTCTCAAAGCATTGTAATTTTTTTTTTTTTTTTTTAAGTATTTTGTCTTGGAAAATGAAAGGAACTAAAATTTTGTCTAGAGTGACATTGCTTCAAAGGGAGGACACTATCATACATAACTAATTCCTGAATATGCATGCATGGAAATGCATAAAGGTTTATAGACATGTATGTCTATGAAGAAAAAAATATTTGGAAATCAGAACAGAACAGAAAGTTAAGCCAGATAAAAATAACATATTGACAACAGAGTTATTACTGATGAAAGTGTAACTTGCAAATCATAATGGTATTCAATTTCTAGGATGGATGCCAGAAGAAATAAAATAAAACAACCTAATAGTCCTTTTCAGTGTAGCTTTTGTAGTAGAGCAGTTATAGGTGAAAAGAACTCAAGAAACACAGAATAGTTTTATAAGTGATCATGATGTTAACAGCTCTCTTTTCTCCACTAGATTACTAATTTCAGCATCCTCTTCTCTGCAGGATTAAAGAACCGTTTCTCATTTATTGAAAGAGCTCTTTGTACCAGGGTCAAGTAATCTGTAGTAGAGAGGGACCAGAATCTATCAGGAAAAAAAGATATCTGGAGTTAACCTTCCAGAAGAAGTTCTAACCACAAGTGGCCTCTGTATCGTGCTTGAAACAAACGACAGATGTCCTGTCTATAATTAGCCTATAAGTATAAACCAGAGGGGGTAAGACTCCAACCTATTTCACTCCTATGTTGTTCAAAGCTACAACCTGTCGACAAATGGTAGTACTCTTAAAATGTCACATTTGGATATCCAACATATAAAGGTAAGGTAACACTTTCCTCAACTCTGAAAATATTTAGACGTGAAGCAATCTCAGTCATAAGAAGACTGAGGCAATTCTGAGTAGAAATGGAATTTCAACTAATTGAATTATTTTGCATTTCAAAAAGTAGCCACCAATGGAGTCAAAGAAGTCACACATGATTTAGAAATTGCAGTTCTGCTGTTAGATACCTGTATTTCTGTGGAAACTATCTGGATCATCTAAGTTCTTCACAGAATTATGTAGAAAATCTTGTTCTGTCAGGTTTCCTTGTCTTTTCTGAAACTATTTCAGTTGCTGCATTGTATTCTGTGCAGTACCTGTCACATAGCCATATCTCCTGGCTTCCTGTCCTGTTATTGTGATTATTATGGTTTCTGTCAGTTTATCTCTGCTAAGTAATGCAGATATAAGCTGACCTTACAGTATTACTTATTTCACTAGTGAGGAAAAAGAAGCTTGGGCCAAGACAGGGACCACGAACTAGCAGGGATTTCTTGATCTCTATCTGAGTATAGAGGATACAGCTCCAGGGAGGAGAATGAGAAGCAGCAAGTTACAAGGTGGTCGTGATAAGTCGACCAAAACTGGCAGCAGCAATGGTAGGAATCCAGGGACCTTGAAACAAGGTGATTTGGGGACAGAATGTGATTTTATCAGCACTGACTGTGCCAGGTGGAATGACCACAGAATAAGTCACTGAAAATATAGTTTAAGTGGTCACTGAATCTTGCTGTTAATTAATTATATCCAGAAAACACATCCAGCACAGCATGTATGTGGCTTTGTAGTCTTGGATTATTTTTTTTTTTAACAGACTACAAATAAAGGACAATCTTTCTCAATTATTTGGCTGATATTTAAGAGGGAAAAAAATAATCTTTTTCATTATATACTGGTTTAAGCATTTATATTTAATATATACAGTAATTGTGAAACCTCTACAAAATGTAACAATGTCATTTCAATTCCAATATATGTGGGGAAGGCTGTAAAAACATGTGGTCTCAGGAAAGGTCATTTGGTTATGCAGCCCATGAAAACTTAAAAAAAGCTTTCTGTATTTGAGGTTAAATAGAGCTGAAAATGTTGTTACTGTTGTTTTCATTTTTAAGATGCAATATTAAATGTTAAGTAAATAGGACTGCCTGAAACACAACTGTGGCCATGTTCAAATCCATTATACTTAATGTTAGTGCCCTCAGGCAAAGAGTACCCATTCATTTTTTGTGACCAAAAAGTCCCACTGAGTGAAACTTATCTTGTGGTCTTGACTCTTTGAGAACCAAAGGATGAATTTTCTGGCTTTAAGCAAGAGAGTTTTGAAGAAACAGGTTGAAAAGCAGCTGATCAACACACCAGAAGCTAGTTGCTAATTGCAGCAGTAAGTTAATCAATGAAAGGGCAGTTTAGCTTCTGGGTATAATAAAAAGAGATAAAAGACCACATAGAAATTCAGCATTAGAGTATGACCGGCTCTTGAGTGGCATGCATTATCTTCCTTCTTACACCTGTCTGTTTTTGAGTAGGCAAGTCATGCATCTGCTTGACAGCTATTAACAGAATAAAATAACAACAGAAAAGCATTTTTGGGTGAGATCTGATATAAATATTTACAAAGACAATTTAAGGGAGTGTTTGTTATGCACTTTTGTGTTTGCTTTCAAAACATTTAACTCCAGAGACAGATGGCTTGTACAGTTTTATCAGCACTTGTGTCATTATATATTCAAGCAGCCAAGACTGATAACCAGCCTCACGTATTACAAATTGTTCAGAGAACAAATACTTTGAAAAAAATCCCCACATATCAATAAAGTACTTCAGTATGAAAAGACTTGATTCAGAAATTTCAGTGACATTTTTATGAAGAGAAAGGAAACAAATTAATACAATTATAAAATTAAAGCAGAAGGAATAGGTTTTTGAGTGGTGCAATTGTATGTGGTAATGAAATAACTTTAGAAAATTGGGTGAAAGCTTTTGTTCAGCAGTGGTGGAGAAAGATAATTACCATTAAGGCAACATTATGCTTTCTTAATACAAAGCAGCCAACTCTTTAGGGCAAGCTACCCCCAGATCTCTCCCATCAAACTGCTCATGATCATTTCACTTTATACAACTAAACAGCAACCTTAATCATAAAGAGTCTTAGAAAAGAATAAACCTGAGAACATAATTTCATAAAACAGAAGCTGAAGAACATCCATATTGTCAAAAGACTGACTTTTTTTTTTTTGTAGGTTGAGATCTTTTTTCCAAAATCTGTTTTTCACCTTTTATTCTGTGTCTCAGTGCAGGATCTTTGTCGAGTTCCCTGAATTGTCATCATTGCTGTTATTAGCAATAATATTTACAAAAACATTATGCTTGTATCTAAGGGTCTTAACTGGAGGTCAAGTGTGACAGGCACCACACATATTTTGAATGAAGCTACCATTTTCCTGAACCAGTAAGGATGATCATTCTTTCTCACAGCTCACCAGTAAAATATATTCCTTTAACAATCTAAAAATAATACTTTGTGGATTTCTTTTTATCTTATGATGTCTTAAACTAAAAGTGATTAAAATAATAATTGTTACTTATATATTACATGAAGTTTTCCAAGTAATTTTGTAAACTTAAATCTCACAATAATAAGACAATTAAATATTCCCTGTATTTTACAGACTGAAAAACGTGAGAAAGGGTACTGGAAAATACCCATGCTCATTTGAGTAGAAATCTGAACCTGTTCTGAGTTCTGGACATGTATTTTATTAATTTTTTTTTGCATACAGGCACATATCAAGGTACAAGCAAGCTTACACCATACCTCAGAGGTATTTGAGCAGCTATACAGCCAAAGAAAAAGTCTTACATATGTGCCTCTGGGATTCCCAGTTCTCTCTCTACAACTGTCACTTTCTGTGACTTAAATCCATACAAAAGTTGTAATTGGCCTGCTACAGACATTGCCACAGTCTTGCCTTTGGTTGAAATCTATGCATAGTGAAGGTTGATTGGAAGAAGACTTGCAAAGAATAATGAATTTTTGCAGGCAAAGTGGGACAGTAGTATTTTGTTAAACCAAACAACGCAAGGAGGTGCTCCTCCTAAACAGAACAGCATTAAGTGCCTGAAACTGTTACTATAGAAAGCAAAATACATTACCTAAATCTTCCAAAGAGTTTGACATGTAGCTTATAGGACCACTTGCATATTTAGTTCTAAATAAAATCTGCTTATTACTCATTTAAATTTTAAATGGAAATATATGTCTTATTTCTTGAAATATAACTAAATAGAGAAAGTAACATCCCCTTCAGAAGTGTTGTACTGAAGACTTTCCTGTTAACATTTTATTCCACTGTAGATTGGATGTGCAGAGTATACAGACTGTATTTCTTGAAATATGTAGATGAAAGCTTTTCTTTGTGTTTGGAAAATTTTAATCCCTGCCAAACCATCCCTCCTTGGTCAGTGAAATAGTATCATACTGTTACAGTAGATAGGTTGAAAATATTTCTGCTACTTCTCCCTTTTTTTCCCTCTGAAAATAGAACATCCTCCCTATTTAAAATTAAATTTCTGCAGCCTGGAAGACAAACAAACAAAAAAGTAATCTTTTACCCTATAGATTAACATTTCAAAATGCTAACAATATACCATGAGTACTTCCTTTACTTATCGTTGCTTTTTTTTTTAGTACTAAGTACCTACCTCAGTTTTATTTCAACCTCATACTAGAAGATTCAAAGAAGGGCTTTATAGAAATAATAATCTATCTCTGTCAGGGAATTGTCACGGTTCTCATTTTAGAATCAAAGTTCTTCATTCTCATACAAATCTCTCCTAAGCTCTTACTTTACAGTTGCTTTTTCTTTTTTTTCTTTATGGTTCCGGCTTAATTATTTAATCTTGTATTGATCTAAATAAAAAGTAGCATTGACTCTATACATTTTTCATGTCCTAGTTGTAAGCAATAGGAAGCTTTCTTATACTGGGAATGCAGAATCAAATTTTATTTGTCACATCAGCAACATACTATATATTCTCCAGATATTAAAAAAAAAAGATGAGCTACTCAGAGATAACATTAACTAATTACTAACACCTACAAATACTCCTGATTTTATTTTCAAGATATGTATGTAAAAGCAATGCGTTATAATATGTGGAACTTACTACTGTGACTTGTTACGTGCCAGTTAAAAAACCTCACAACAACATGGGAAAGAATCACAATTTACATAAAATTAATTGGGATAATATCAGTATTCAGAAAAAGTATTACTGAAATAATGGTAATTTATTGTAGATGCATGGAATACAAGAGAGTTAAATATTCTTTGGCATTGTAACATAGAAATCTTTGTTAGAGTGTCCTCGCTTATGATTTTGAGTCTCAATTATTTTATTATAAAGATACAATTCTTTTGCCCAGATAAGGCTGACATTTTTCTTCTAATCAGTGCTGCTTTTTAAGGTGCTTCATAACTTCACTGTTCATGTCTACCTGCTAATGTTCTTTCTCCAAAATCAATCTATAATTTACTTCCTGTCACTAGGCTGTTTAATCAAGGAAACTTAATTCTTCAAATGTCGACAGCACTAACCAGTTGATTTTCTCTGAAGTCAAGAAAAGATATCTCAAAATTCTTGCTAAAAATTACAATGCAGTTAGCAAAGAATCCTGACAAAACATATCTCAGATATTGAGGAATATCTAAGTCACACGATGTGATTTCTCTGCCTTTTTGTGGCTTGCCCCTCCTCATACATCCAGTCTGACAAGGTTGAGGAAACTCAGCTGTTTAGAAATGCAGTAATACTGAGAGCAATTTAGTGCTGCTGAAGACATGATTGACCTGTCTCATGACTGCAAGATACCTGCAGCTGGCCAGCTGTGCCCTCAGTAGTGTGTGAAAAATGATGTGGGTATTTAACATGTGTAATACTTTGGTGGGCTTTAATTCTGTCTCCTGAGGTCTCATAGTTCTAACTTGCAAAGAATTATGAGACTAGTTCTTTGTTGAGTGCAAGATTTATCTAAGCCATCTCTTTTTTTTTTTATTTACACCTTGATTTTTATGGTTACATAAGAGCTGAGATGCTTTTAATGGACAGAAGAATTACAGATTTTTATTCCCTTTCCTGTTGCAATGCTTTAAAATATTTCATGGTTTCATATTAAATCCAGGAAGGTTTAACTAATTTCTTACTTGTTGGGAGTGTGTATTATAGTTTTATCCCCTCGGTAGATGTCTAGAACTATATAAAACTCAGATTTGTAAAGTAGTAGACATTAGAATAATTCCATATACCAATCATTTCTTTAAGAAACCTCATTTTTTGATAGCTCAGGTGTTACTCAGTCTATTGTAGGCTGTTAGTTCACCACTGCTCTGTGACAGTAAAATGAGTTGAAAGCAGAAGAAAATATTTCAAAATTCAAAGTCTGTACATGCAGCATTAATTCTCACACAGAATTGCAAGGGTATATTTACTTTTTCTGACATTTTCACCTACCTAGGTCTCTTTTCTTAATGTGTCTGAAAAAGGGAGTTATTTTTATTCATAGCAGGATTTGAGACTGATAACTTAGGGCTAATACAACTGTATTTCTGCTTTTGGAAGCTAAGTAGGTAGCATATACAGAGAGTATATGCCCAACAAAGCAGCCATACTGTAAGAGAATGAATATCTATGATTTACCAGCAATATTTTACTGCAAAATAATTGTTCATTTTCTCACCAAGTATATGTATAAATTTGATGACAAATATCACAGTCTAATATTGTGTTTATTTTCTTTCTCCCTCTTTCTTCTTTCTGTTGTTTTTCTTCTGCAGACGGGCCTCTTGGGCCACGGGGATTAGCTGAAGCTACAGAGATGTGTACTCAAGAATGCCTGGTTTTGGGTCACTCAGACAACTGTTGGATGCCTCCCAGCTTGGGCCCATACCAACAGCCAAAGTCTCCTCTCTCCACCTTTGCACCTCAGAAAGAATGGGTTAAGAAGGACAAGCTAGTTAATGGACACACATTGACCAGGACCTGGAAAGAAGATAGCAACAGAAACCAGTTCAGTGACCGAAAGCAGTATGGGTCCAGTGAGGGTCATTTCAACACTGGCAACCACATGACTGACATTCCTCTGGCCAACTTGAAGTCTTATAAACAGGCCTCAGGAGCTGTTGAGAGTCCAAAGGAGCATCAGCTATAAAAAATGGTTACTTTGGACCAATGACTTAGCCTATTTAGACTTGCTAATACTGTGTGTGTGTCAGAGCTTTAGGTACTGGATAGAACTCTAGCACTATGCTTCACCTAGCAGAGATATGCATATCTTTATGTTAGCACCGTGGAAGGTATGATGTCCTGCAACATGAAAGAGTGTTTCTACTAGTGTGTCGTTTTGTTAAATGGACTTAACAAAAATCTGCAGAGATCTCTCCAGTTTGCAAATATCCCTTTTTTCTTTCTTTGTTTTTTGACCCTGGACTGCTGCTATGAACAACAGAAGATGCATATGGAGAGCAAGAGAGCAAGAAAGTTCAGTGGATTGCAATGATTGAAAAGCATATCCGGTTAGAAAATTGTACTTTTGTTGTCATTGATCTATGCTGGGACCATTATACTTGAGAATATATTGCAAACAAAACAATTGAAACTGTAAACATGAAACCTATTGTGCTATTAACAATGTTAGTGGACACTTTATAAGTCTATCAGTGTTCAAATTCTTGTAAATAGAGACAATTATTACTTACAATTTTTGTGTACTTATAACGTTCACTTGAAAAGATACTGTAGCATATTTCTGTGTTTCACAGTTGCTTTTTACTTTCTTTCATTTGCTTCCTGTTGTTTTGCTTTTATTTTCAGTGATGGTGTTTCTGTGTTAGTAGTCTGTCTGACACACAATGTTCCAAGGAACTCAAAACACTTTGGTTAAAAGTGAAAAAAGGAGTTAAGAGGTGGAAGGGCAGATAGGTTGTAGAAAGGAAAAAAAAAAAGATTTTTCTTTCTATGTAGTAGCAAATGATGCCAGCATTCAGGTAGAATTTCTTCTTTTTGGTTTGGTTTTTTTTTTTTCTGTTTTTTTAAGATTAAGAAATGAAAGGACTTGTGTAAGGGCTTAAAAATTTAACATTATTGTTTAAAAAATTCCATTACGTTTCATAAACCAGAGAAACTGCAAAACAGAAAAAGAATGTCTACATTTATGGTGGTGGGTGAGAAGAACTGTTCATTTGGAATTCTTGATCAAATTAACTGCAGTCTGTCATTTAATGAGTGGTATCTGACATTGATGTCAGCTGGAACATATGGAGGAAATTCTACAGGAGTAAAATACAAGAATAATTTTTTTTCCAATTGGGCAGGTGTGTGTCTATACCTAAGACAGTTTGTATTGCTGATACAGCAGCATTTGTGTTGATCTTCATCTGCGTTAATGTTGTAGTAACACGAGTGTTTTTAGACCATAGCCACAGAATATTTAATGTGTTGTGCCTTCATGATGTAACAGAGCATTCTCCTGGTAGGATAGTTGGGGGAACTAAAGGGTTAAATCTCTAATTATTGCTGTTTAACTGTTTGTTATCATAGTTGGTCAATGCCTGTCAGGTACGAGTATCATGTCACCTCAGTCAAACCAGCAGAGTGACTCTAATGTTAATAAGATCTAAGTTGCACGCAAAACAAAATCAAATCCAAACATTTTTTAGATGGTTTTTGTTAAGGCATGACAGATGATTTACACAAATAAATAGCATGCAAAAAAAAAAAGTCCTTACAGAAAAAAGCAAAGTTACTTATGCCACAGTGAACCATCAATCTTAAAGTAACAGTTAGCTAATCTGAAGGTGATCTTATTCTTACCAAAAAACAAGGCCTTTTTTTTTTCTTCTTCCTTATTCTTTTGTATATAGCAGATCACTTCTTAAACTTTTTCTTTTGATCCTTGACAGTATTAAAGGCGTAAAAATGGGTTAGGGGTGCATTGCTTATTGCAGTACTTATGTCAGTTTGTGAGGGGTGTTTGATGACTTTGACAGAATAAATATCTAACCAGTTATCCTTGTTACTGCTTTGCCAGTTCAACGTTATTTAGTTATTCAGCTCTTGCAATAAATGTTCTGAATTCCTGATTGTGTTGTGTTAGTTCTTGGGCAAATGCCTAAGGGACTTTATTCCTGTTAATTTCTCTTTCTTTCCATTGTTGTGGTTTGATTTGTTTCATTTCGTTCTGAATTTCCAGTTATTTTTCTAAGCATATCATGGTCCATTTGGTTCACATAGTTATGTATACAGATGAAATAAGCAACGAATGATAAATCCTGAGGGCCATATTCTGTCATTCCTATGATAAGTAGGAACTTATTCAAAAAGAGTTACTTGATTTGGTAAAATGTTACTTACCCAGTGCAAAGGTGACAGAATCTAGCCCAGACTTTTTAGACATACTTGAGCACATGTAATAGGCTTGGTTGCATGAGTTATTGTAACAGTACCGTGGTAGCATACAGAAAAGTCAGCATTTACCACACTTCATTCTTTCTTTTGAGAGTAGAATAAACTGATGTCAAAATACAGTAAGTACTTTTTTACAAGGAAAAATTGTGTGGTTATAGAATCACTTTTGCTGCAACACAGTAAAAAAATATAGAAAGAAAAGCAAAAAAAATCCTAACAACCTTGAAAAAGACATATCAATGAATTAAACTATTTTTGAACATGCTGAGTTTTAAAGCAGAGGTGCCCTGAGTTCTATCCTAAAAACAGAAATACAATAATTATTTGAGAAACCAAATAACATCAACTATTTTAAAAGTGCCTTTTTGAACAGAATATATTTGAAAAAAAAATCTATCATGACCAGAAAGTAAATGATGTGACTATTGCTATAAAAAGAGAACAAAATTCAAACCTTCAATACTTTCTGCTGCTATCAATCTGTGCAGAAAAAGAATGAAGAAATATGATTTAATTTTCTAGCAAGTGAAAATTTTTGTAATTTCAGGTTCACAAAAGTTGTATAATTTTAGGTTCTTAAGGTTGTATCCAACTTGGAAATTATTATTTAAAAAACAACAGAGAAGAGAGGAAGAGGAGAGTGAGAAGAAAGAGAAGAAAGGGAGCAAGAAAGAGGAGGGAGGAAGGAAAGGAAGAGAGGAAGAGAGGAAGAGAGGAAGAGAGGAAGGAAGGAAGGAAGGAAGGAAGGAAGGAAGGAAGGAAGGAAGGAAGGAAGGTCCCATTTAAACCGAAGAAATCTTTTCCACAGGCTTTCATGGAACCTAGATTTGGCCCTAAACGTATTCAGTAAGTGCTCATTTGTTCAAAACCATTTGGTTTGCTCAATCAGTAATACAAGCACTACTGCCTAAAACTCACAAATTAAGAAAAAAAAAGAAAAAAAGGTGAAATCCTGACAAGAATTCAGTGACACATCAGATAAGGAGTTTAAACATTTTTTAAAATCCTACTGTACAGAATGGCAAAGTAACTTAATATTGACTATTGAAGTTTACTATCTTTCAGGTTAAATGTTACTTAAACTTACTGCTAACATGGCATGATATGGATGCCTCTCTGATACCAATTCTAATTGGTTGTGATTATTTATTTATTTCTTCATGCAGACATTTGAAGTACTGATAAAAAGATAAACAAAAGGTTTCTTAAACAGTCCTGACCAAAGCCCTTTGTTCCAAAAGAAAATGGAAACATGCATAGATATGGCTATTTGGTCCTACATAATCCTATGCTTGGCCAGCTCTTACTAGAAAGAGCAGTCAGAATCTCTTTTTACTAAGGAACTGTCTGAAGGTTCTGAAGTCTGAAGACAAAGAAATACATGGAGCAGAATTAAGGAAAATGCAGAAATATGTTTATTTTAATAAATAGATATGAAGAAAATTATATTCACTTTACTTACATAATATGATTATTACCTTTTAGCAACTTATTAATGAGATCTGAAAGAATCTTAAGGACTTGAGCATGGAGTAGACTCAACTCTAATGAAAAAAACTCAGGAAAATTTGGATCCATAAATGGCATAAAAGCAGATGATATATATCTGTGAAAGAACAGGATTGGTCAAGACTGATGTAGCTGATATGAGAAGACCAATAGGGAAAAGATAATCACAACATCCATTAGGATTTAAATCCTGAATGTTTTGAACAAAGGGAGGCACAGATGATGAATGAGAGAACAATACATGAAAATAATGAAAGAGAATGATACAGTGAGAATTACAGGACATGGCAATACGTGATGTCAGGCGATCCATGGGACTCATGCCATGACATAAGGATAAGGGTCTAAGGGCCCTATGCAGTAGTATCTGATACCTCAAAATAAGTTACAAAAGTATTCCTACTGGCATGTCAGCACAGGAGTTATGTCATAGTAAGTTGAGACAGAAGAACAAGTAGTCTGTATGTAATAACTGATTTTCTGTGACCATAAAATATTTATCTGATTCAGCTCATAAAACTTTCTTCTGCAATATATCCTTGCCATAAACTAAATTGAAGAATGAGAGTGTTCTACAGCACATGTTCACATGTGCCAATTCAGACAGTGAAAACAACAGAATACTTTTGGTATTAACTCGGAATGCTCAATTCTTTCCTGTTTAATACACTACTTCAGTGAAACTGTGTTCCAAAATCTCAACTTCATTTAATTTATATGTTTGCAGTCCTTGCTACTGTGATGAAAAACTTCAAAATGGAAACTAATTCTAGAGCAATACAGGCCTTTTAGTATAAAGAAAACATTATACAATATCACCCACAGGAGCTCAGTGTATTGTGGAAAGTTTAACTCAATTAATATTAGTTTTATTAACTTTCACTGCTGCTGACTTTAGTGGATACATGCATCAAATAGAATTACACCCTAATCCAAAACGAACCTTGACTTTTCCACTTTCAAAAAACTCTACTTGCTAGATGCTTCCTTGTAAAATAAGATACTCTTTTTTGCACATTGCTTGAGTGGATTGATTTTTTTCCTGTTTGGCTTCTCTGAAATGTTATACCTTATATAATACATCTGGTTGTATTATAGACTTCTTTTCTTGAGATAAGTCATTTTGTACTTTGTTTTCAACCAGTTGAGCATAATGAGATGGTGATACAAAGAGACGGATACTGATCCTTCAGGATCAGTATTATTGAATCTCTTACGAAGCAAAATTTTACAACTTTAAGCAAAATTTTACAACTACCACAGAAATAGAAAGTCCTTTAATATGCACTAGACTAGCAAATAATTGAGAAGAAGCAAATTTGTAATTTCCAGATTTTTAAAACACAATGTAATTTATCTATAAACTGAAATGAAAACTAATAAATACATAATTGGAATCTGTTTTTCTTTTGTAAATTGATATAGACACATCACTTCACTGGACAGTAATAGAACATCTGTATTGATATGTATCCTTATCCTGTCAAATACTATGCAGCTCTTTAGACACACTGAGTGCACTTAATTTCTTTAAAACACAGCAGAAAGCATCCTCTAGTATGAGAAGCTCAGCATTTCACAGGACTTTGTCCACAATACAGACATGCATGCAATACACTACGTTTTGAAGCAAGAATGCTTTCTGTAACTGCAGCATCTCATGGCTCTAACTACAGCTTTAAGTTTATACTGCTACCTAGTTGTACAATAGTAAAAGTATGTCATTAACTACCAGAATGGATCTCAAATTTTCACTGTATATTATGAAAAAAAGACTGAAAGAATGTCCCTCACTTTTAAAAATAAGTTGTTGTTTTGGTTTTTTTACCACAGCCATTTTTAAATCCACCTGTTGTGCCTAGGTATTGCAACACATTCTAATATTGCATGGCATGTAAATAAATACCTTAATTACTCATAATGATATGATTATATACACATATATATATAGAGATTATATATATATACTTATATATTATCAATCTCATAATTACTCAGTATTATTTAATGGAATTTTGGGACTATGGATTTTGTTGTTTGATGTACTTTAAACTGTATGAAGCAGCATATTCTTAAGACTACCCTCACCAATGCTTTTGATTATTTATTCATTAAATAAAGTGCTTTTTTTTGCTTGTTATAATCCTGTTTGTACAGCCATGTGATAATGTTAAAATGGGTAAGTACTGTACGGGAATTATAACTGTTTATTTTCTTGTCTAAATATATACCTATAACAATATTTATTAGTGATCTGAGTTTTAAGAATGTGTCTTTTTATGTGTTTGCTCTTTACTTACATATGATCCCAATTTAAAGGGAAGCTGAGATAGCACATCTTCACATAACTCTGAATGCCCTGATGACTTTTAAATGTCTCTTTACCTGTTTTCACAAGTGAATTTAGGATTAGATATGTACTTTAAATTGGGGTTTGCTAACTGTACCTATCAGAAATTATCCAACATTCTGCGTTTCTCAGATAAACACATGTTAAGCCTCAGATGGGAGAGGGAGAGACTCTGCGCTTAGAGGATAAGTTATAAAACTGCTGTTTTAACGTAAGATGGGTCAGAAATCTTGCACACTAAAGAGAGTTTTTCTCATGTTTCACGGTCAGCTTTCATTTTTGATTTGTAGAGAGGATCAACTAGAACAGGAGTCACTTTGAGGAACTCTAACTTTTATAGTTAATAAAACTATTTTTAGTAACCCTTAGTTATACCAAAGTCAGTGTGAATTTTCTTGATTATTTCATAAAGCCAGTATTTCACCAGCACCTGAATGTATATTTGAAGGAAACTCATTCTTCCTTTTCACTTGCTGCAATATTGCATAGAATATATATCAATATATTTAGCCATACAGCATTCTTCTTAGAGTATAGAAAGGGAGCTTTTTTCCTGTTACTTTTCAGTTAGGGAATAGAAAGTGGAATCTGCGTCATCAGACAGCTATGTAGGCATTTTTTGACATCTGGTCATATGAATACTTATAGAAAGGCTTTTGACCTCATTGTTTTCACAAAGAAAAGTGGGAGATGGAGTGTAGCAGAAAGACAGGAAAGGAAAAGAATAGCAGAAGGCTGTATGTATTAGAAAAAATAAACAATGGCAGCAAGAAAAAGAGTGAGTTTGAATTTAATAAATAATTCTGTGCCATTCTTCCGCTGGATTTCTTCCAAGTAATACTCATAGTCCTTCTAAGAAGTGATAACGTTTTTTGAGACATTGCTGTTCTGCCTGCCACCTATATAGAGAGACCAGAAACAAAACTAAGCAATTTCAGTAACTGAGCACTGACTTTGACTAGTGAATTTTTAATATCAAATGTTTATAAAGTCACTAGCTACTGGTAGCTTGCAAATACTCCAAAGGCCCAAAGGAAGAACAAATTATCTGTTACCAAGTTGCAAAGAGGGAAAAAAAAGACAGTACACAAGAGATAACACTCCTGATAACCAGTTAGAACACTTCTACTTGCCATCCTTCACAAAAGAGCACAGATGATAAATGTACAGGCTTAATTCCATAAAATAATCATGGATTCCTTTTCATATGCAACATTCCACAGAAAGCTCTGGGTTATGAAAATGTTTATGTTTTCATCTGACATTTAAATTAATTCAATGTGAGTTTAAAGAACCTCAGCCACAAAACCACAAAAATATAATATCACATTACTAGAAAAATGAATTATTTATCTTTTTTTCTATGGCATATCACTATTTAATCATTATGTAGCAAGCATTATATTCTTCTTAGTACTGTGTAAAGAAATTCTTTGAAAACAGTATTCAGGTTTATACATATTACTCTGTATCTCCTATAATGCAAGTTTATAGTTTGTATTCATTTGGGAAGAAAAAATTTGAATTCTGTTTTCAGTTTTTCTACTTTTGATTCTTTTTCTTTTTTAAATACTTTTTTCAGGAGTATTATTGACCACAGGGAATGGCATAGTTCTGTGCTCTTTCTGCACAATCTTTTACTCCTTGGATGTTTAAGCTTTCTTCAATAGGAAGTTGTCTTACATTATTGATAAAGAGCATGCATAATTACTGTCCACCATGTGGTGTTAAGCCCCAGGAGAAAAAAAGATAAATAAAAGGAGGCAGCCACATAAAGACAATTGTTTAATCACATACACAAAAAAGCCTGTCATTTGTTATGAAGGCCAAATTTACAACGGTCTATTAGTTCAATCAGAACTACCTCCTCACTGATCCTGACTGATTAAGCCACATAGGGCTTGTTTCCTTCTTTAAAAACAACAATTAATGAAATTGTGAACAGTTATGCCTCATGGTAGGTAAATACCAATATTTTAGTATGAGGCAAACCTCATATTGAAAATTCTTTGAGATGTGAAGAGCCTCCAGGTATGTGGATTTGATGGGAAAGCTATCTTAAGTATGTCTCTAACACTTTAGTTTTAGGTGCATAGTGGACCAACCTTTCAAAATAACCTCAAGTTCCCTATAATGTAAACAGCTATGTTTGAAACTCTACAGAAAAAAAGCCTTTTATTCCTAAGTTTAGACACGCTGGTTCTCTAGTTTATGGTGAATCAGAGTGCAGAACCTATTCCAAACTTTACAGCTGACAGCTGCAAAGTCTCTGGATACTTTACTATGTCAAATTACCCATCACTAATATTGAAAACCTGAAAACCTGTAAACAGAGTAACACTGAGAGATTGAAGCTAGTATGTGCACCCTCTGGTTAAAAAAGGAAAGAAAATAAACTTTGTGGAAGGATGAGGGAAAGATACGATCAAGATTTTTAGCTGGGTGTTTTTTTCTTTGTAAAACGTGTAGCTGCAGGGAAGTATACTGCTAGTACTGTGTTTCCTTTGGATGCCCTACTATGTATGGTTCAATTACCACGCTAAAGGCTAGACTCAATAAACTTACAAGGAATAATTCTACACAAATATGCATTCAGTTACTATATGGTTCTTGTATACGAAGTACAAAGAAATTGAGTTTCTCTGCATTCTTAGAATATCAAATGCATGATTACTATTTATAATAAGCTTGCAGTCACAGACTCTGTAATTCTTCAGTCCTGAACAATTGCATAATTACTAATTCAGCTACATTAGCATTGGGAGTAGACATGGATGATTTCAAAAGGGATACTACTGATTTAATGAGGTCTCAGTCTGCACATTTTCAAAATTACAGAAATTCTGTTTAACACCCACTGATGCTTTTGGGTATTTGAACCAATAAATTAACCAACTGCCAAGCAAAAGACGCATTAAAAAAATGAAAAACCAAACAGAAATGAGAATGAAATTGCATTTTTCACGAAAAGCAGATACCAAAGTATTATTTCCTGACTAGTTTCCAGCAATCTGACTGCCTTTACTATGGACTAGTTGCTGCTCAATCCATAGAATACCTAAAGCTGCCATTTGTGACAATGTTTTTCTGGTTTGAATGTTTATGGCATTGTGATTATGCTAGAATAAACATGGCAAGGGGCTACGGGCGTGGAGGTTCTATTCTGAATTCATTGCCCTTCTCTTGCATTTGCCACCTGATTTGTTGTATGATAGGTGTAAACTGGTCAGATCCTGCAGCTATGGAGATGATATTTTGCCAAAAGTGAGTAGCTGACAGTTCTGTACAAAGAGGAATTTGTAAATTTTTTTTTTAACTTTTTTTTTTTCTTGAAGTTGTCTTTATTCTGCAAAGGTCTCTAATAAAAAGTCCCTTTGATTTCAGTGAGAGATGGATTAGCTTAAGAAGTAGTCTTCATGTCAGTGGTCATTACACCAAATAAGGATGAAAGTATATGTCAGTCAGCGACATTGTAAAAGCCTTAAACTCATATATCCTCAAATAAACCTGCTGTGTAAGAGAAGTAAAGAAAAAAATCCTGGTTTAGGGAAGTAAAGGAGAAAAACGATCTTAACAAAGGACTGCTTATATTATGCCATCTAGTCTGATGCTGTCTATATGGTATCTACAGATGATATATAAACTGATATATGATCTAGATCTGCCACACAGCACTCAACTGTAAATCAGCACTTCCCATTGGCGCTCAAATTAAACATCCATCAGTTTAAATTGATTACTGTTTACAGAGTAGGCTCTGCATATGTTCATAAATTCCACACACACCTCAATCTAACAAGCTGCTCATGGATTTAGGCAAATGCTGGCTTCATCAACATGTTCACTGTATAAAATCAATTAGATTAATATCCTTAAAACAGGACATATGAGCCTGATTTATGAGTGAATGGGAGAATGTGGGCATGCTGCTGAACACAGAGTGTGCCCTGATGACAGAGGATGCAGAGAAGGCCAAAGTACTGAATGCCTTCTTTGCTTCAGACTTTAGGGCCAAGGCCAGGCCTTGGGAAGACCAGTCCAGCAAGTATAATAGGATGGCCATAACAGCAGAGGTCTTGCCCTGGGTGGATGAGGAAGAGGTTCAAGACTTTTTGGCCAAGCTTAAGGCTCATAAGTCAATGGGTCCTGATGGGATGCATCCAAGAGTATTGAGGGAGCTGGGTGATGTGGTTGCTAAGCTGCTCTCCATCATTTTTGAACATTCAAAGCCTTCTTTGAAGTAGTTCAGCCTTCTGACTGAAAATGGATGAAGAAATGGCAACATTCTTGTGTAGTTTCTCACTGTTCTTATCCATCTTTGTTCTACTGAAGTATCTCCTAAAGTATCTGATGTGAGTGACACATTTTTCAACAAGGGCAAGTGTAGAGTCTTGCGTCTGGAAAAGAATAACCCCATGAACCAGTACAGACTGGGGAATGAACTCTTAAAGAGCAGTGTAGGGGAAAGGGACCTGAGGGTCTTGGTGGACAGTAGAATGACCGTGGGCCAGCAATGTGTCCTCCTGGCCAAGAAGGCCAATGGAATCCTGGGGTCTATTAGAAGAGGTGTGGTGAGTAGTTCGAGAGATGTTCTCCTCCCTCTCTATTCTGCTCTCATGAGACCACATATGGAATATTGTGTCCAGTTCTTGACCCCTCAGTTCAAGAAGGACAGGGAGCTACTGGAGAGGGTCCAGCGCAGGACCATCAAGATGAGGAAGGGAGCAGGGCATCTCCGTTATGATGGAAGTCTGAGGGAGCTGGGACTCTTTAGCTGGGAGAAGAGGAGACTGAGGTGTGACCTCATTAATGTTTACAAATATGTAGAGAGTTATTGTCAGGAGGATGGAGCTAGGCTGTTCTCAGTGATGTCCAATGATAGGACAAGGGGCAATGAATGCAAATTAGGACATAAGAGGATCCAAAGAAACGTAAGGAAAAACTTAACTATGAGGGTGATGGAGCACTGGAACAGGCTGCCCAGATAAGTTGTTGAGTCGTCTTCTCTGGAGACATTCAAAAGCCACCTGGATGAGTTCCTGTGTGACCTACTCTAGGTGGTCCTACTCTGACAAGGGGTTTGGACTAGATGATCTTTTGAGATCCCTTCCAGCCCTTAAGATTCTGTGATTCTGTGATATTTATGTTACAAGAGACTATTACGAGTTACATAGAAGATGTAGTCCTAGAGCTTGTAAATGTTGATGGAAATACTATTACTCTTACCCCTAAAAAAGTGTGGAAGAACAAGGAAATAACTCCAAAGAGGGAATATGCAGTCCAATTTTGGACTGTCAGACTCATGGGTCAGAAGAACTGCTGTGTATACAATGTAAAGAAAGCTATTGCCCAGTACTCTGGCAGATTGCTTGGTGACCCAGCATCTGGAAGGAGCTAGAATTATTATGATGATGCTAATTCAAACTTTATTGTGAGATAGTAGTACACTAATTCACTTATAAACATATTTCTTGAATTTAACACTGACTTCCAAGCTCATGTGTTGGACTGGAGTCTGAGAAGGCCAGAATGTCTTCAATGCAACAGTTTCCAACACAATCACCAACAATCAGGATGATGGACTCCTAGTGTAGGTAGATCACTACTTTTTGAACCTTTCTGAAGTGTAACTGGCTTCTCCTCCCTTTTCCAAAAGCAGTACTTCATTTTGTTGTCCAAACTTTGTCCTGATTGACCATAAATCCCCACACAAAGCCTATCTAGGTAATCACCTTAGTCACATATTGCTAAACTTAACCCTTATTTTCCATTAAAGTCTGCCATAACTTATATAATCTGTGCCTCTTCTGTATCAGTCAACTCCACTTTACCCCCAAAACTATGATCAATGTGATAAGATTCTTAAAATACCACTCTAATTCAGAAATTACTTTAGGCATGCATGTTTGTAGTCTGAATGACAACAGAACCCAGATGTCTTCCCAAAAGGCTTTATTTTGGGCAGTCTTGATTGGTACTGACAGTCCAGGCAAAATTGAAGTAATGACTAGGTAGCCAATGAGACTGTATTATGAATACATCTTGAAATGGGATGTTAATTGTATTATACGTGAGAATGCTGAATTAAAGTTGTTGATGTTTTTTGAATCTTGATGTTTAACTGTACGAGCCTTCTTAGACAAATATTTTTTGAGTAAGTGTGCATGTTAATGTGGGAAAGAAGCAGTTGTTATAACTCTGATTAGTACTAGGACATCCCCTTTTAGTCAGATAAGCTATACATAGTTTGACAATTATTTTGAAAGAAAACAAGATGGAGGGGTTTTCATTTGTTCTCTTTTTTTAATTAGCCATGGTTCTAACTATTTCTCTATATGTTCATCAACCTCCGATAATTAATTTCTCAAAGAGAATTTCAAAGTCAAAATGTACAACTAACTAGATAACTAAAATAGAGAAAATAATCTATATTCATTTCAGTACTTACTAATTTGAGTTCAGTATTTTTAAAATACCATAAAAACTTCTTATTTTACTTTTTAGACTGAAGAATTTTGTTGTAAAGCCAGAATGTGATTGAGAGCATACAAAAACATATTATTTAGTTCCAAGAAATCAGAGATATTGAAAACTTGACCTCAAATCTATTGAAATTAATTCAGCCTTTCTGTCATCACTTCAGAATCAAAATAATTTTGCACACTCATTACTTAAAAATGAAATTTGATACTAATTTTATTAATTACAGTGAGGCTTTGAAATTAGTATCTAAACAGTTAATTTCTGTTGCTTCAACTGTAATTAATGAAGACACTTAAGACTGAGTTTCTCATCAACTTCAGTGTGAGACAAGGCCTACCAGGTGATTTTCACAAAAGAAACCTTTCTCTGACATTTGTCAAATTCTTCTTATTACATTATCCTTCAGGAGTGAAGAGAATACTTCTCATGATATTATCCTGAAATATTGTAACAGGTGGAAAAGAAAGAAAAAAATCAACAACAAAACCCCAAACTAAACACAATCAGTTACTGGGATGTTTTCTGTCCCATTGGTTTCATGTGTAGTATTACGTTTTGCCTTTTTTTTTTGCCCTTTGTTATCTCCTTTCTTATCTATGTATGCAATACTTCTGCTTGCATGTGCAAGATCACAAACATCAGAAACTGCTCTGAGTTCCCAAGTTCAAATTTCCATTCTGCCTCCATAAAGGAACTAGATCCAGCCATATTAGCCTCCCCCACCTGCACTCTGTCAGGTAAACAAACACAGAGATTAGCAGGGAACAATAATACCAGTGGTGATTTAGTCCCAAATAGGTGACAGATGCCCGCCATGTAATTCTTTCACTCTCCCTCCTAAATTGCACGGGGGAGAGACAAATATAAGAGGTTCATGAGCTAAGGACAGGGAGATCACTCAGTCATTAGCTTCATGGGCAAAACAGATTCAACACAGAGAGAAAATGGTTTGATTTTGTAATGAATAATCAGAACAGAGCAGGGAAAATAAGAAATAAAACCAAATCTTAAAACATTTCCCTCCAACCCTCCTTCATCTCAGGACTCTCCTTTCTTCCCCCTCAGTAGCACAGGGGATGGGGGATGGAGGTTAAGGTCAGTTCACTACAGATGGACTTTACTACTGCTTCTGCTCAGGGAGAGGCCTCATCACTCTTCCCACTGCTACACTGTGGGGTCCCTCCCCATGGGAGATAGTCCCCCACAAATTTCTTCTACATGGGTCCTTGCCATGGACTACAGTTCCTCATGAACTGCTCTGGCATAGGGCCTCCCACAGGGTGCAGCTCCTCACACCCTGCCCCAGGAGAACAGTCCTTCAGGTACCACCTGCTCCAATGTGGTCCCTTACAGGATCACAAGTCCTGACAGTAAATCTGCTCTGGCATGGGCTTCTCTCTCCCCACAGGCTTCCAGGTCCTCCCAGGAACTTCCTTCAACACAAGCTTCCCACAGAGTCACAGCCTCCTTCAGGCATTCACCCACTCTGGTGTGAGGTCCTCCAGGGCTGCGAGTGGATCTCTGCTTCCTGGTGGTGTCCATGGACTGCAGTGGGACAGTTGCCTCACCATGGTCCTCATCACAGGCCACAGGGGAGTCTTTCTTTCAGGGCCTAAGCACCCTCATCCCCCTCCTTCTTCTTTGATCTTGGTATCTGTGGAGATATTCTCACATTCTCACTCCCTTCTGCTGCTGCTGCAGTTTAGCAACTGCACAGTATTTTCTTCCCCTTCTCAAATACATTATTCACAGAGGCATTACCGCAGTCACTAATTGGGCCAGCCTTGGTCAGTGGTGGGTCCATCTTAGAATTGACGGGCATTAGTCCTATCAGCTACAGCAGAAGGTTCTGATAGCTCTTTGTTTAAAGAAGCTACCCCCTGTAGTCACCCCAACCAAAACCTGGCCCAGGTAAAACCACTAAGTTGACCTCTGAACTGGAGACCTGTGTCCTTGACCACAGGTTAGCAAGACAATGCATGCTTCTACTAGTAAGTTTAGATTCATCTGTGTCTCTGCAACTTGAGCTGTCCCAATCCTACCTGTCTGCTGTCTGAGCAATATTTAGTACTTGAAGTTGTATTTCAGTGTATCCTTGAAGTAGTTCATCTGTCTGTCCTAGTTACATGCTGTTTCTTCAAGTCCACAGCACACCAGCTGCTGCAGGATGCCAGTCTTCTATCCTAGATGTGTGACCAGACTGGTGCAGCTGCTCTGTAATGATCATGGCTACAGTCCCTGGAACATAGTTCTGCTTTGAAACTTTCTTATTGAAAATTTTATCCTACCATCTGATTCACAATGTGGTCCACAGATGGTGTAGATGACATTTGTCTAGAAGTCATATGTGTTGTCACTAGTCCATGTCTTCAAATCATTGAGGATGCTGCTTTACAGACTCTTAAGGTGATGTACCATTTAACATTGAGCTGCTATTTGAACTCAGAGTATCCTGCATCCTCATGGTGCAGTACAAAATGTTGTATTTTTTCTTGGACTTCTTTGAAGAAAAACATAGTAGAAGAATGAGGGGAAAGGAATATTATTGAGGTTTTTTTAAGGTTGTCTGGAGTTTTTTTAAGGCTGGCTTCCACTGTGTGGTGGTTTAGCCCCAGCTGGGTATCTGATGCCCACCATGTCGTTCTGTCACTCCTCCTAAACTGCACAGGGGAGAGAGAAATATAATAAGATGATCATCAGTCAATATAAGGACAGGGAGCAATTACTGTCATGGGAAAAACAGACCTAACTTGGGGAGAAATGGTTTGATTTATTAATGAAGAATCAAAATGAGAAATAAAACCAAATCTTAAAACATCTCCCACCAGCTTTCCTCCTTCTTCCCAGGACTCTCCTTCCTTCTGATCCTGGTGATGCATGTGAATGGAGCATGGAGATTATGGTCAGTTCATTACAGATGGACTTTGCCACTGCTGCTTCTCTGGAGATCTCCTCACACTTCCCACTGCTACACTGTGGGGTCTTTCCCCATGGGAGACAGATCTCCATGAATGTCTCCAATGTGGGTCCTTGCCATGGACTACAGTTCCTCATGAACTGCTCCATCATGGGGCCTTCCACCAATCTTGGTCATCCACTGGGAGAAGAGTCCTTCAGGTACCAACTGCTCCAGCCTGAATCCCTCACAGGATCATAAGTCCTAACAGCAAACTGGCTCTAGTGTGGGCTCCTCTCTCCCCACAGGCTCCCAGGTCCTGCCAGGAACTTGTTCCAGGGTGTTTCCCACAGAGTCACAGCCTCCTTCAGGCATCCACTTGTTCCCACGCAGGGACCTCCATGAATTAACTGGCATTAGCCCTTTGAGCTACAGGGGATGATTTTGGCAGCTCTTTGCTTCAAGAAGCCACCCCTGTATATTCCCACTGCTAAAACCTAGTACAAAACAACTACATGTTGTTAAAAATAGAACATATTCCACTTACCTACTTCACATATCTATTAAGAGTAATTTTTTAACAGGTACAGTGCACTTGTGTTTCTTATTTATTGTTATATACTATTCAGTGCCTCATGGAGGGGACAGACTTTGATCACAGCAGGCAGCAGGGAGTTAAATGAATTGAATTTGAGTGTATAGATAAACAAGCAGGCTAACACTGACAGAGGACATCTGCTTATAGGTAAGAAATGCTATATATAGCCAAGGTTATAGAGTTTGTTCAGGACAATTAAAAAAACCCCAAAAGACCAACAAAACCAACCAAACAAAATCCCCACTGTATCTGCTAACATCAGATTTCCCTCTTTGACTATGTAGAAAATTCATAACATAAGAATGTTCTGTCTCAATGTCTGACTTCTTTCCATTCCTTTGCCTTCAAAAAATGGCAACCAGTAAAAGCTGAAGACTGCATGGGGCTTTGCTTCAAAACCTTTACTTCGTTGTCACTGGCTTTAAGGTAAAGATATGATAAGCCCTCTGCCAGCCAGATGGATGAAGAACAGTTGTGCAGTGAACCTCAGTTCTGTAGTGAGCTTCTTTGTGGATCCATCATTCTGAAAAAAAAAAAAAAAAAGGAGAAAAAATGTTCAGAAACTGTCCCTGTCTTTTGATAGTTTGTTGGAATGAAAGTTAAATATTATTTGTGGATAATGAAATTTATCCTTTATTTTTATGAAAGAGAGTGAAAGACAACTTCCAATTTACATTGTACTAATCCATTGGAGACATAGAGTGCACTTTTTTCCTTCAGCTCTATTACAAACTACACAGTACTAAGTATTCAAATCTATCATATGGAAATTTCTTCTGGGTGGCTGTGTTGTCTTCTTTTTTCCTTTGTTTTTCCTTTCCCCCCCCCGCCCCGTTTATAATCTATATGACTGTGGATGATCAGAGCTCACTGATGTTTTAGATGATGGCATTGCCAAATCACATGCTGCTTCCACGGTATTTTTTTTATTGGTATATATTTTAAGACTTCTTTCTTAAAATAGAAAAATCGAAATTACAAACTGAACATATGTTTCCATTGAGCTTCTCAGGTGTTTTCCCTCAGTCACTACAGTTAATTTAGAATCCAGAAATGAATATGAGTAATTTAACTCAAATTATCCATTATGATGTGTTTTGCCTGTAATATACCTTACATTTTACTCACTGACTGTCCTCCTCATTTGTCTAAACTGATTATCTCTCATTGAAGTTCTTGGTTTTGTATTCCTTGAGGATATAAGTATACAACTCAATGTATTTTATAAAACTGACTTAAGTACATGGAGTCAATTAGTTTTCTGCTGTTTTTCACACTTACCTAGCTTCTTTGAAAGGTAATATATTGCTTCCAGTTCTTTGCTTGAATATGGCTGTACCATAGCCCTAACAGTCTGCATATGTTCCTCAAATATGGGAATTAGATTACTTATCAATCTTGTACAGAGTAGTAAATAATGCTAGTGGTAATAATACTCAGTCTAAACCTATTTCCTGGCCCAAAGGATCTTTTTTCTCCCTCTCTGAGATTTTATTTCCTAAACAATACATTACCCACGATATTCTTTAACCCTCATCCTAAGCACATTTCCTTAAAGGTTTCATGGCAAGTCCCTAAAATGGAGTCTTGAAACCCGGAAGGATGTACATGTAATAGTTTTCTTTTATTACTTTGTTGTTATGTCTAGAAGTATTTTACTCACTTTGTACTCTCTGCAAAATTTAAAGTTAAGTCATAGAAGAAGATACAAAGAACTTCTTAAAAAGATAAAATAAATCATTAACTGTTTACTCCAGCAGAGACCACACTGACTTTCAGGCTTTTTCTCTTTTTGTGGTAAAGCAAATTTTCTGTCTTCTGTATTCTACTCTCCATTAAATATTGCTGTTATACAGTGGTGGATCTCTTTCTTGTAAGTAATGAATGTTGGTAAGTTACATTTTACTTCCTTTTCTGTACGTCATCCTAGGACCAAAACCAACAGTGAGTGACTTCTATAAACACGTATTTCAAATAAATTGAAACCCTTCTTCTAAGCATGGAACAAGTTTGTTTTTCTCCCTAAGGATTTATTAATGTAAAATTTGTCTGCATGTACTAGTTTGCTTCTAATTTTTAAATATCCCCAGAGGATGTGCTGGAAATTTACAGCACAAGTACTGCAGAGGAGTTACACTGTTAACTGCAGAATATCATAAGAGGTTTAACAAACACATTTCTCATTCTTGATCTGTGTCAAGAAAAAAGCCAGAGCTTAATCACATAATGATGCGTCTGTGGAGACATAAGCAAAGGTCTAGCTGATACTGCTTTGAGGTGTTATGACTGACTGTTCCTCAAAATTCTCTAAGTGGTGTTTTCTAGGCTTCTGTTTTACAGCAAGAACTAAGTTTTTAGAGCTAAACTACAGCATAGCTGTTCAAAGGTCACAGTCACTGTAGTACTACTAACTCTGCTATGTTACAAATTCCTATTAGTTTCTAGTTATCTGGTTAATATTAGAATAAACTTAAGATGGATGGGTTGTGGATATTTTTCAAATAATATAAACTTCAGATATCAAGTTTAATAGTTAATTTTTGTAGCAGAAGTGAAAAAATTGCACCCTTGGAAAATGAAATAGTTATTTCATGAAAAGACATTGAAGTATAATCTTCACAGATTTGCATCTGTTTTTCCCTAAGCCTTCTTCCTATATCCTGTATGATAGAGCTACAGAGCTAAAGACAGAGTATCTGTAACTAAACTTGTGTTGATGTAATGTGCCATAGACTTCAAGGATTGTCCAGTTCTACACTAAGTGAAGAGAGGTTCCTTGCCTCAGAGAAGGGAAGAGCACATTCAGTTTAAATGACCTAAAAATATGTTTACTTACAATTGAATATGTAATATATTTTTTTATTCAGTACTTTTAACTCAATTTATCATTACAATTATAATAATATCATATATGATAATAATATGATATATAATGTGAGGTGTTTCGTTTTTTTTTTTTTTCCCAAACATACTATTTTGTCATTATTTTAGGGAAGACAAATATTCCGTAAATTTAAATGACTTTCAAGGCTCAGTCACTTCAAAAGAGAGTCCAGTGCAGGGCCACCAAGATGATCAAGTGATTGGAACATCTTTCATATGAGGAAAGTCTGTGGGAACTGAGGCTGTTCAGTCTAGAAAAGAGGAGACTGAGGGGGGATCTTATTAACATTTACAAATATTTAAAGAGTGGGTGTCAGGTTAGGTTGAGACATCCCTTTTATCTATTGTAGCTAGCAACAGGACAAGGGGTAATGGGATGAAACTGGAACACAAAAAGTTCCACTTAAATATAAGAAAAAACTATTTCACTCTGAGGTTGATGGAGCAGTGGAACAGGCTGCCCAGAGAGGTTGTGGAGTCTCCTTCCTTGGAGGTCTTCAAGACCCACCTGGACATGTTCCTATGCAACCTCATCTAGGTGATCCTACTTCTGCAGGGAGGTTGGACTAGATGATCTCTAAAGGTCCCTTCCAATCCCTACCATTCTGTGATTCTGTGATTCTATGAAATGTCTCATTGAGTCACTTTGTCAATTTTTTCATTGCCTTAAGATGATAAAAATCCTGAGATATTTGAGTTTCTTTTTTTTAAGGCAGTTTTTCAAAGTGTGATGATAGATTGCTGTCATTGCATGATGTTTCTAGAGGTTTAGTTATGTGATTTATGTCCTCTTGTTAAGACTGCTGTGTGTTTATGTTTATTGACAATTCAGATAATCTTATAATGTTGCTTTTCTTTTTTTTTTTCCCCCCCTCACATTTACTGAATAATTCCCAGTAACTGAAGGGTTTTCTGGGGCTTTTTCTATTGTAGTTTGCTAATCTTTACCCTACTGGGAAAGTATTTAGAATGGTAGGGTTGGAAAGGACCTTTAGAGATCATCTGGTCCAACCCCTCTGCAGAAACAAGTCCACCTAGATCAGGTCACTTAGGAACATGTCCAGGCGGGTCTTGAAGACCTCCAAGGAAGGAGATTCCACAACCCCTCTGGGCAGCCTGTGCCAGGGCTACCTCACCCTCACAGTAACATAGTTTTTTCTTATGTTTAAATGGAACTTTTTCTGTTCCAGCTTCATCCTGTTACCCCTTGTCCTGTTGGTAGCTACAATAGAAAAACAAGATGCCCCAACTTCCTGTCACCCACCATTTATATACTTAAAAATATTAATGAGATCATCCCTCAGTCTCCTGTTCTCTAGTCCTGGTTACCACAGCCTTTCCTCTTCCACTGGTACATCCTTGAAACATATCCCCTTAAAGCATCCCAGATGATCCAACTACTTCTGAAATACAAAGGTGTTTAATGAAGAGTTCTCTTTCAGGAACATATTTCACCCTCCATTCTTTCTTCTCCTCTGCAACAGGAATGGAGTTAAACCTAAAACATGTGCTCAGTCTTACGTCGCTGAAAGTTATGGAGGCCAGGAGGGTGTATTATTAATGAATTGTATTCCTTTCTCTCTTTTTGTTCCTCATTTTTGTGTACACATATAGAGCAATATAAGATGCCCAAGCATTAAATGCTCTACAGGTTTATATTCTAGCATTTAATGCACTTTCATGAATGGGACTGAAGCCTTGCAGAAAGGTGCTGAAACACTGTATTCATTTTACATTCAAGTTATGTCATAAAATCATTGCAATAGTCCTATGAGTCAGGATCTGAGCTTTAACATTTAGTGTGCATGTTTAATATATAAATATTAGATTTGATTTTTTTTTCTGAGTGGGTGGTAACAAGGATTATAACTTGTTTATTTCAAACACGTAGTCCTGATCTCTGGTATGAAAAAAAAAAAAAAAAACACATAAGGGAAAAAATGCTAAGAACTCTACAAACGCTGAAGCTCCAGAGGCTTTAGCAGACTACTCCACCTCCCTACACCATCTTCAGTCACAACTCCTTTGTAAGAATTCCTCTGCTGAGAAAGGAAAGTACAGTTGTTAAGCAGTAAAGTCAAAATTCTCAGCCTTTTAGAAGGACTACTGAGACCTCAACCAGATCAGTTCCATGTTTGACTGTAGTCCTCACCTTCTACGGTAGTTCTTGTAAGAACTGAAAATCAAGAAGAGTGTGAGCTGCGGTGGAAAGAGATTTTTGTCTCCTTCACTGGGGTTTAAAACTGGCTTTTCATTATGCTATTGTTCCACTTCTCACACAAAGAAGTGTTCATATTTTGATAAGAGATAACAAGAACTACATATGCACAGTTTTATATGGTATCTATAACTGATGAAGTTTGTCTATTGGCATGCCTTGATTAAACTTTCTCAGTACCTCTATTTTGTGTAGCTTCTTAAATATTATATAGCTCAGCTGCTCTAGAGTTAGGGGATTTTTCTTCCTGATGCACTGTTTTCTGGGAACAGAACATTTTTTTTTCCTAGAGTTGATTAGAAAATATTATTGTTAAACAATGTTTGTGACCTAAACTGACACTCCTAGTAGGAAATCATTGAAATAGGATAGCTGTCTCAGGTGTACACATGGTCTAGGGGACAAATAGCAGTGCTGTATCACATTCAAGTAATTTAATAAGACTGTAGAGAGAATTGGGAAATCTGATAGTTTTTCCCCCTTTCTGAGATTTTGTGTGAAAAATCTATAACAGGAAGTTGTGACCTACCTGGGTAGAATGAGGAGCTTAGAACAGCTCTTCTTTTTAATAGGAAAGTGGTTTCATTTCATCAGAGGAACCAGTATGGTTTGCATTGTTAAGGCTGAAAGCAGTGTCAGCATTTCTACATTGCGGTTTCCTTGACCATAACTTCGTGGGGAAAAGAAACTGTTAAGACTGCTTGCAATAGCAATCATGCAGAGAGACTCTGCAGGCAAACTTCTGGACTTACTCCAGTCATTACACATTTGGAAAGAACTTCACACAAAGGTATTTTGTGCATGAATAGTCCAGAGGAATAGGTTTCTGGACCAACTGGTGTGTAGCTAATTTTAAAAAGTCAGTTTACCATAACAATTATTTTATGGGCTGTAGAGCAGATCTCATTAAAGTGGGAAGAGAATCATAAATTAAAAGGAGAACCAAGCACATTAATATGTCTAATACTGCCTCTTCTTAACAGGAACATTACAAATGGTAATGAGGACACTGTTCATCTTTGTAGGGGCTGGTGGTAAATATGGTAAAAATAGATGTATTTTATCGTCAGACACAATTCTCTGATGTTATTTCTTTTTTTTTCTATGATACTGCATAGAAGTGGGGTTTTTTTTGTAATCAGACACCCTTGCATTGTCATTCTAGTTATTTTGTTAGCTTATTTTCTTATTATCACACTACTTTATCCTTTTTTAGAAATGTTTATGTATAAGTTAATAATTTTTTTGCCTCTGTGGGAGCTTGGAGCAATTAATTCTCATTGCTATCCATTCTCTGGTCTATCTTGTATTTTTGTTGGGTTTTTTCATTTTCTAATAAGTCACAAAACATCTGGGTTCATCTAGCTGTGTATAAGTACACGTGTATGTATGTTGGTACATTCACAAGCTATTTAAGCTAATTGGATAAAAAGGCAACAAAACCACAAAAAATGACCAATATGCCTTTTTCCTATGAATTGCAACATATATCAATCTCCGGGAAGCTCAAAAAGTAGATGCATCACCCAAAAACACTACAATAACTTGTAATAATACAGAGTTCACTCTTATAACACATTAAACCATTTTACTGAAGACTGAAGATCACCTGTATCTATTTGAATGTGGTCAATAACTGAATCATTAAGCTTTAGCTTTTCATCCTTATTTCCAGATGTAATATTTTTCTACAGATTTGTCTATATTTACAGTGCCAATTATTTAAATTACTTTAAAATTACATTTTTTATTTGTTTTCAAATGCTAAATCTATTCATTTAACATTTACTTCAGAAGAATCATAGAATTATGAGTCATAGAATGGTTTGGGTTGGAAGGGACTGTAAAGATGATCTAGTTCCAACTCCCTTGCTATCAGCAGGGACACCTTCTACTAGACCAGATTGCTCAAAATCCCATTCAACCTGGCCTTGAACATGTCCAGGGATGGAAAAAATACAACCTCTCTAGAGTACTTGTTCCAGTGCCTCACCACCCTCACAATGAAGGAATTCTTAATCTAAATCCACTCTCTTTCAGTTTAAAGTCATTATCCCTCGTCCTGTCACTACATGCACTTGCAAAAAGTAGGGTTTTTTTTTTTTCTTGTAGGCCTCCTTTAGATACAGGAAGGCTGCTCTAAGGTGTCCTTGGAGCCTTCTCCTGGCTGAACAACCCCAACTCTCACAGCTTATCTTCACAGGAGACGTGCTCCAGCCCTCTGATCATTTGTGTGGCCTTTATCTCAACTTGCTCTAAACAAGTCCATGTCATTCTTTATGTTGGAGGCCTTAAAGCTGAATGTAGTACAATGTGTATTGCAGTACAGTACTGTAATTTTTTTCTTATCCTTTGCTATTCAACTTTTGTTTTTCTAGCTTCAGGAGTATTAAAGAATGACAATAGCAGGGAGAGTTTTCCCATTGTCTTCAATGAAATCATACTTGTATCTGAGCTGAGTACATCTGAAAATCTCACTCATATTTAGACAACTTGCAAAACATCACAGGAGTGCATGCAAATAATCATTTGTTATCCAAAAGGGAGAAAACTCTTTTCACACTTTTAAAATAATGATGATAATAGCTACTTTTTTCATATTGCTTTCATCAGCCGGTATTGCATCTCTGTGCAGAGAAGGCTGATTTCAATCTTCCCACTTTTTTGATAGAAAAATGGAGATACAGTGAGAGAAGTAAATTGTTCACCAGATTTTCCATATTGACCCAAGGCCTATTTGATTTAGCAAAAGAGTGGTGTTCAAACCAAAAAAAATGGGGAAATATTCATCTACATCATGAAACATACTTGAAACAAAGTAAAATGATATCTTAGATTGGTGTGAGGTAGATATTGTGATTGTGAAAGTATTTACAGTGCCATGCTTCTGATTTCCGAGTGGACTCTCAGTAACCAGGGGCTCCTTCACTCCAACCTACCTACTGTAGGACCTTGCAATAGGTCACCATGGTGAGGAATTCTGACTCTTCAGAGAACAGTGAGAAATAGGAAAAAAATGCTTAAGCAGACTTAGACTTCTTCTGTCTTTCCCTTGAGTGCATATATCTTTAGTGCACTCCGAGTTTGCTCATGCCTAAGGAGTAGAAAAATTCAAAATAAAATAAAAAAATACTACTTAAATTAATATGAAACAGCATTGCAGATTTCATTATTAGGTTGAGAGCAGCGATGGCTTTTCTACTTTGTAGTGACTCTGAAAATAACTTTTTTAGAAAGGAAACTGTAAACCTACACTTTTCATGGATTTTTGTTGCTATCTTTCTTGACTCCAATGTATTTCTATCTCCACCTATAGGTACTACTGTGTTAGCCTGGGTATGTAAAAATATTGTATTTGGTGCTAATTCCAGCAATGAAAATAAGCATTAAATAAAGACTTGACTTGAGGTTTCTGTTTGTCTGTGGTATGCATTTAAAGTTTAAAAGCTTTCATTATTGCCAATAGAGACTAAACTCACCTTGTGGCTTGATTCAACTACCTAAAGAGAGATGTTAAGCACTAATCTGAGACTTTCAAAGATTATCAGCAAGGCTACATAGGTCCAAATATACGACACAAGACCTATAGGAATCCTGCACTGCACAGAAATGTCAGATACATGCTAGCCAAAATATTCTTACAATTCAATGGACAAAGATACTGGGCCAACTGAACTAAGCTGATTATTAAACATAATGTTAGCTTAAAATTTAAATATGTAAATGTATAGATATCCTCAGTGAGGTTTCTTATTTAAATGGAATTTTATCTCCCATAACAGATACATTACACAAGTTTACAGACACCAGATTGATGGAGAAGGTCAACTACTATTCCAAATCTATTTTTCTTATTTAAAGGAAGAGAATTAAAATTAAATACAACACTTCTAATGTAACCAGTTTACCTCAAAAGAATGTAGATGAAAATTCACATAGCAATAGAATCAACAAGCTGACAGTGCATCTCAGTTCAAGAGATCAATCAGCGTCCTTCTAGTCGCCTTATACAGCTTAATTTGATTTCCAATGTCTTTCTTAATGATAGCCCTGTAAATGCTATGTTATATTTTTCATCTCTAGAGTATTTCAAGAAATGGTAGTTCTCTTCTCTGTTTAGGTAACTGAATTAAGGCCTTGAAGTTCTAGCTGCAAGGAAAAATAAATAATATTGGTGTCTCCATTTCTTGAGAAATGATGCTAGAAGTAGCAGAAAAGGTAGCATGTAACAAGAAACATAAGCATATGCTTATCTTAAGTCTTGCTAGAGAGTGTTATAAACGTGATTAAAAATAAAGCACACAGGATGAGAATATTAACCAGAAGAAATGTGTTTTGACCAAAGAGCAAAGTGAAAACTTCAAGAATTTGACAAATAATAATAAATCCAATCGCATCTATGTGTTATATACACTGGAACATTTCTAAGAACATGAAGATGATATAGTCTATAAATGAACACTTTTAATGAGAAAAATACTTTCACAAAGAATTAATTTAATCTTTTTTAATTTCTACAGCATAAACATCCAAATCTGAACTAACAACTTTGATCATAATTTATTGTCAATAAAGAGGAACAGACACTTTCACAAAGCCAATGAGCCAGTCTCTTTTAGACATCTGTAATAAGATTAATCTTGCTTTAGAACTGTTTCCACTGAACTGTTTCCTTTTCCTACTTTCATGAGGAAAACCACGTTTCAGACAATGCTGTAATTTGACATCCTTCATCCTGGACATCTTTTATTTGTACAGTCCTGTAAAAATGATTTCTGTTTTATCTATTTTGTATATAGAAGAGAATCATTGAAAAACTTACAGCACTGTAAGTTTAATCAACATGAGCATCCTGGGCATTCCCACGTGCATATCTTTACCCTCTTACATGAAACTGCATCATTAACAATATTTTTTAAAATCTGAACTAATGCTGACTGAATGAACATCAAATTGAGTGATGCATAAATAATAACAATAGGAAAGCTTCTAGTAAAGTAAAGATGCTGACCAGAGAAGTCAAGGCAGGGAGAAGTGAAGTCTGCTTCATATACTTGCAATTGTATTATCATCTTGGATATCATCTTGTTGTAAATACAATTAATATCATTACTTAATAAAATAAGAGACAATGTGTTTCTCAAAAAAACCCCATGTCTGTAGTATTGAGAAAGGCAGAGATCAGGAAAAATATTACTTGTATCTTCATTAGAGCATCTGAACAATACAGTGATAAAATAGTAAAGACTGTAGCTCTTGGATAGTAGAGAGAAAGGTAAAACTCTGCTTAGCATTAGCTCATAGGGGTCAAAAAGGGGAGGACCAGATTTTGCTGCTGACTCCCTCACTGCCTAGGTATGTTATTAGCAGATTGTGATTTGATTAGCATAAATAGGCTCATGAGAATTTGACCTTTAAACTCACTGTACTTAAAAACCTATTCTGAGACTGACCTAACATTTAATACTGTGATATCCTAACAAGAAAAGTCTTGTAAAAGTGATAAATATGGTTTGGGTTTTGTTTGGTTGGTTTATTTGTGTGGTTTTGATTGGGGTGGGTTTTTTTTTTGGTTTGGATTCTTTTTACTAGAGAACTAATGGTCAAATGAAGAAGCTATAAAAAAGAAAAGACTACATGGTCTGAGAGCTAAATGAAAAGATATAGCACTTTCCAGTGATAGTAAAAAAAATCAATAATAAGATGCTTGCTGTCCTCACATTGGCTTGTGTAGTTGGTCAAGATTTCTGGAAAAGGAAATTAATTTGAACTGAAAGTGGATAAATCACATATCTAGCTTAAAAATCTATAAAGAAAAAAAAAAGAAAAGGAAAAAAAAAGCACAATGCTGAGTCAGCCTCTATTTTCTCCTGACCACTGATTTTTAAAAAAATTACCATTTAGAGGTATTATTTTGCAAATGTACCTGTCTTGTTCTGCTGGAGGAATAATTTCTTGTCTTATAAAAGACAAAATATGAGCTTAGTTACATGGATAAAGTCAGAAGATTAAATTCACCTAATAAAAATACATAGTCATAGTTTACTTTGTTGTAGTGCTGGATATACAAATTACTATTGTCGTTTCAAAAATGCTGTTTCCTTCAGCATTATTCCTCTGAATAAATGCTAGCACATATTCAATAACAAAAGGTGTCCAAACATTTTTTCTCCTGTAAATAAGAGAAAAGCTTATAAACCATATGACAAAGGGTGAAGTAGTTTCAAATCTTACTGTAGAATGTCTCTTGAGCATTCCTCTGTTTAAACTGCAAGAAGTAAATGAAGCTGAACTTTCTTCCTCAATGCTGATTGTGTTTGATGACCTCTCCTAGGGCCAGAGGCACTGCTGTGTGATGCTGTCACTTCCCTCACGGTTGTAACTTGGAACTGTGTCTATTGTTCCTTCAGTAGGGATCCTTGTATTTGTTGGAAGATCAGAAGTTATTGTCTATTCCTGGCATATTTATAAACTAACATATGTTACTGTGACTCTGAATCTTGGCTGTCCAGGGCAATAGAATGAAAAATAACAGAGCTTATAAGTGCCTGAATTTATATTTTCTTACTATTTAGGTCTGTTCCTTGATTCATTGATATTCCTTTGTTCAAAGCCTTGTTCAAACTTAATTTAAATACTGAATTTAAATATTGCAATATGTGGAATGCAGTAATTATTTTTGCTAATTCTAATCACTTCATGTGACATAAAATTGACAATTCCTATGTAAAAATACTGTTTAGGTTCATCACATTTTGCCTAATTTTACTCTCAAGGAGCATTTTGCTTTTGTTGCAAGAAAAATTAATGTTAAAGATCCCAGGATTATTCTGCTGTTGGTCAGGTACCTTGAAACATTTCTGCTTTCTATTTATAGGTGTCCATTTGTAACTACTGATTATTCAAATGAAAAGGTTACTTGCTTTTACTGTTTTTATTAGTACTCCTCTCTGATCTACGTTTTTAATGTCGGTCTGAAAGCACAACTAATAATAGGAGCTGAGCTGCTTAGACTGAAATGTCTGTGTAACAAGCATTTTATCTCTTCCCAGTACTATGATAAGACTATTATTTAAAAATTAAATTATTCTAAACTGAATAGATTTCTATATAAAGAAATAAAATTGTGTTTCAAACTGTTATTTTACAAGTCTCAGCAAGGTGGGGTCTTTAGGTTACATAAAACATCCATATTGAGGTTATAAGAGAATAAAAAGGTAGGCATGATGGACATAAGAAAACACAAGAAAAAGGAAGATGTGATTTGAGTGCCCCAAAACCAAAGTTATGACATTGTTTGACATCCCAGAATTCTGGAATAATCTTAAATTGAAGAAATTTTTAGCCACTATACAAACATTAAAACCTAAGTTCAGAGAATGCTCAGAGAGAATATTGGCAGCCAACAGTCTTAAAATGCTTTAGAAGTTTTTATGAGGAGCTGAGAATGGCTCCGGTAGTTTAAGAAGTTACCATTGCTTTCTCTGAATCTGATGATTGGAATTTTAGGTTTCTGTCAGAGGAGTTTGCACTTCAAGAAAGCAAATTGTTGCCAAGATCCTCCAGAGGAACAAAAACCCCAAAACAACAAAATCAACCAAAAGCAAATCAAAATATCCTCAGATGTATGTCTTTGAGATTAAATGCACAGCAGAAAAAAAAATGATACTGATTTGATATCCAGCAAATCTGCGGTGATTTGTTGAACTCATGTAGTTGACTTAATTGGAACTTAGTCTTAGTTCAAAATAATGCCGATCCAAACTCACATTCACTCATGAAGAAAATATTAGACTTAGTATCTACACTTCATAGTTCTCAACTGACTGACTTCATTCGCTTATAGTTGAATCTAGACTCTTGATAAACTGACAAAGCACAAGATGCTACTGAACTTTCATGTCTAATTTCAGATCTATGTGCTACACCAAACCACCCCTATGCTTATTTCTGTCGTGCTCCTATTTCAACAATTAATCTGTTCATTATAACATACATATAAAACCACTACATTTACCTACATATTCATTTTAACATTCATATATTGCCCATAATATTTACCCCACAACCTGTAAAAAGTATAAATGGCACGGGAAAAAATCCAACCACCACAACTGAAGACAAACATTGCGTGGTAAATCAGCCAATAGACTTGATATTACTGCATGTGATGCTTGAAGAATTGCATTTAAATTCTATTTCTTGTCTCAGTCTTGTTCTGGTTTGCATGATCATTCTTACAGAATAAGTCTATTGCCTACAGTGATTCTAGACACTTAAAATGATTTTGATTACTTTAGTATAGTTTTATCAATTGCAAATATAAGACAAAAGGAGAATGTATAGCATTTTGAACTTGTCTATCAAACTGTAGTGAGTAACTTTTCAAAAGTACAAACTAATTAAATACTTAGATACTGAACTGACATTTAGTAAAAAACCAGTATTTACAGTTGACTTTCAGTTTCTTTTTATCACATCTCATGTTTCCTCAACTAACTGAAAATATAGGTCTTGCTACAACTATTGTATAACATAATACAAAGTATCTTCTGCAATTCCCTAAATAGATTAGATATCACTGCTATTAGGAATTGGTGTTTGAACCTGTAAAGGTCAGTACAGAAGCAAATTTACAAGGTAGAATATTCTTTTCTTTTGTGTAAAATATTTCAAGAAATTGCAATTATTTGTTAGATGTAATTTCATTGATGACTATATGATGCTAGGGAACAGTATACTAGAAATTAGTCCAGAAAAAGAAATCTAAATAAACAAATAAATATATATGAGTTGATATGCTTTTAACTTTATATCAAATCACATTGGCTGAAATATTGCAGTAACCAGTAAGGTAACCACCTCCTTTTTTTCACTTTTGCTTTGAAAAAATAAAAGCCTGTTAAAAATACATACTATACTTCAAATTGTAGTTTTACTTTTATAATTGTAAACTGCTTTTTTTTCGACAGCATTGCTGTTTCTGAATCCAAACTGCCAAAGATCACCTCCGTCTATGAGTGTCTTTGAGTTGTCTGACTTTTTGTTTGTTTGTTTGTTTCTCATTTCTAAGTAGAAAAGGGTGTGGAAAAGTGCATTTCTATTCAAATGAATCCAATTCTACACAATAAAACAAATGCTGCAATGTGATTCCTTTCAGGCAAACAGCTCAGTAAAGCAAGGGAAAGCTTTTTCTTATTTCACTGCTATGCTTTATTGCTGAAGTAAAACACTTCAGGGAGGTATTAAATATTCATGCTATTCTTTTTTTTCTAATTTTAGTGTGAGAATTACCCTCAGAACTGTGTTTATACAGTATGCAGAATATAGCAGATCTGTGGCAATGTTAAGAAACCCGTGAGGAGGTATCAAAGTTTATGTATCTTACTTCAAATTAAATCTCTGTATCAGCAGGGTGTTTTCCTCTTATCTTTTATAGAGGCAAGGAGATGGGTTGAGAAATGTGTTAGGTACCTTTTGCTTCATTGTCATTTTTCTCCTTTACTTTCCAAAACTAAAGAGACCTGTTAAAACTGTTCATGATAAGCTCTAAAACGTTATTTGCTGCCATTTGTTTTTACAGTTCTGTGAGGGATTTTGCCTTTACTAGGAGTCCTGATTTGGAATAATTTTACATACATGTATCAACAAAGAAACCCCATACTGTACATAGCCAGCTTTCCTGAGTTTCTAAGCTTTTAAAAAAGCTTTTAAAAAGTTTTTAAGCTTTTTTTTTTTATTTTTTTTTTTTAAACAGGAGTCCTGCAAGGATGAACAGATTTCTTGGATGAATTCAAACATATAGAGGTTTGAAACAAGGACAAACCTGGAAAGAATGTAGAGAAGTGGTTTGAGCAGCCAGGGATCAGGTTATGAAAGCTGAATTCCTGAAAACTATGCCAAGGCACACAGAAAATTAGGTGGTGATAGGTGACAGCCAGCATGACTTCACTAAGGCAAATCATGCCTGACAAATTTGGTGGCCTTCTGTGACAGAGTTGCAGCACTGGTGGATAAAAGTAAAGCAATTGATATCTACCTGGATATTGATATCCAGGTACATTGACATCTACTTGTACAAAGTCTTTGACACTGTCTGACACAATATCCTCATCTCTAAACCAGAGACGTGGATTAGACAGATGGACTGCTCAGTGGATAAGGAATCGGCTGAATGGTCACATTCAAAGAATTACGGACTTCAGTCAATACGAGTGGCGTCCGTTAATGACTGTCATTCCTCGGGGGTCAGTATTGGGACTGATGCTAACATATTTGTCAGTGACATGGACAGTGTGATTGAGTGCACCCTCTGCAACTTTGTTGACAACATCAAATTCTATGGTGTGGTTGACATGTTGGAAGAAATGGATACCATACAGAGAGACCTTGACAGACTGGAGTGATGGGCCTGTGCAAACCTCACGAAGTTCAACAAGGTCAATTGCAAGGGCCTGCACATAGGTTGGGCAATCTCAAGCAGAAGGGGAGAAAATTAGTGAACTAAATGTAGTTCTGCCTAGGACTTGGGAACATTGAAAAATTGAATATGATCCAAAAACATGTGCAATTGCAGCCCAGAAAGCCAAATATGTCCTGGTCTACATAAAAAAAAACGTGGCCAGCAGGTCCAGGAAAATGATTCTCCTGTTCCATTCCATTCTTGTGAGACCTCATCTGGAGTACTGCAATGAGGACTGGAGTTCTCAACATCAGAAGGACATGGACTTGTTGGAGCAAGTCCAGATAAAAGCCACAAATCAGAGAGCTGGAGCACATCTTCTATGAAGACAGGCTGAGAGAGTTGGGGTTGTTCAGCCTGGAAAACAGAAGGCTTCAGGGAAACCTTATAGCATCCTTTCTGTGTCTAAAGAGGCCCTAAAAGAAAGCTGGACTTTTTACAAGGGCTTATCATGATAGGATATGGTGAAATGCCTTTAAACTGAAGGAGTATAGATTTCTATTAATTATGGACAAGTTCTTCACTGTGAAGGTGGTGAGACACTGGCACAGGTTTCCCAGAGAGACTGTGGGTGCCCCATCTCTTAAATTGTCTGGGGACAGGTTGGATAGAGCTTGGAGCAACTTGATCCAGTGGATGATGTCTTTGCCCATGGCAGGGAAGTTAGAACTAGATTACCTTTAAGGTATCTTCTAACCATTCAATGATTCTATGACATTTGGAAGAATACAACATTAATTTGCCCATTTGATGACATTGCAGAACTGTCACTAAATGGAAACCTGTGACCTTGCAATACTAGCTTATTTAGAACACTTAACTAATTTGTAGGATACTAATGATCAAGATTTTCTTTATAGTCATAGGTAACTTGGAGAAAAAAAATATTCCACTGTGCAGTTAAATACTCTGAATTGTTTTCTTGTGATAATGCAACAAGAAATACCTGCAAGCAACACAGAGTGAATCTAAGTTCCTCATTTGAACAGTGAAAGTTCCGTTAACATCTGTGTACTTAAAAACTGAGTGATGAAATTAATGGTCATCTCACTTGAAGTCCTGATCTAAATTCTATTACAATAATTTGAAAACTCCTCACTGACTTCAGTCACCATAGGAATCTGCTTTTACAGCTTTCACTCAGACTATGCTCCCAGGGACATCAGTGTGAGTTGTATGTGGACAATACTTAGATAAAAAGGAAGTAACTTGAACAATGGGCTTACTAGACTAACTGACTGCCTTTCCTATTTATTACATTAACATATAGTCTTTCACAAATTACACATAAATGTCTTTTATCCAAACTGACAGCAAATCCATTTGAAAAAAACAATTATGTTCCATCATGTCTCTTCATGGTATTGTGTACAATCATATGAAGTTGGAATATGTGAGCTAGGCTCAATATGAAACAGCTTAATCAAATATGGCAGCGTCATATAATTGCATTAGTCATACAAATACAAGATATTTTTAGAAAATCTGCCATAATGAATCCACTGTCGGGACACAGGATTCCTCATGTTTTACATCTTCTACAGAATCTGGTTAGTCTGTACCCCCACTGTTCTCGATTATCTCAAACCTATTACCAAGTTCTGTCTCTCTGACAATTATGTTTTGTCTCTTCTGCTGGGATTCCTAGGCTTAGGCAACTGACTTTATCAATCTGTCATCTTTTCTTTTGGTGAAACTCATACGTTGCCATTGTTCTGGATCTTCCTGTATGTTATTTCATATTACTGTCCAGTCCATTGGTTTTGCTCTTTAAATATGAACATAACCCTTATCAATAATTTATTTGATTATCTGAGGAATAATTTACATTTATACTTATTTTCAGTTATGCAAATAACAAACCTGATTGTGTATATAAAAAAAGAAGCATAAAATTTATCAAATTTCTTGACAATTGGTAAATACACTCCTGTGCACACAGTCAGCATAATATTTTACATCACACTGTTTTGAAAGCATCTTACACATTTTACCAGAAAAACTAGATCTACATTCAAATTCCTGACAATTAGAAGAGGACATCTTTTCTGAATCCTCGGTGAATGCTCCAGTTATTCTGTTATGATATAGCATTGTGTAGTTAACATGATGAGCATGATGTAACATGATCATTTTAGTTTATGTGTCTTTTCTTTTTGCTTGTTTTGGGCATCAGATATATTGCATGAACCCTATATTTACTTGAACACTAGAACCGTTTGAAAAAAAACAATTGCTTAGATGAAAAATGTCACTACCATTTCAGAAGTATGAATATTTTTACAGAATGACTGAAAACATTTGCATTTCTCTATAGAGATGACAGTTAAAGGATCTGGTTTCATAACCAGTATTTAGAAGAGTGGAACTCTGATAATTTGGGACTGTTAGTGACCTACTAAATCTTCCCTTTTCAATATCATTGAATTCAATCTGGCCTAGAGCTCTGTTAAGTCAAAGTTCTTGTTGTGTAAGAACTATTCAGCAGTAGATAAAGAAGTAGCCTGTGGTCTCAGACAAAATGAAAATAAAATCTTCACAATGAACATAAAAAACTCCATACTAATTGTCTCTGGTTGACATTATTGATTGGCAGTTTAAATGGACTAAAAAAAGTTTATGAGGAGTAGATTTTATTCTCCAAGCCTTTGAAAAAATTTAATCAAAGAACAGTAATCAGCATTGTTAATTTAGCAGTGATGGCACACGTGTTGTAGAAAAAACATTTGCTATGTTAAAATAAATAATAGTTAAGTTTATGAGATTAAACATAGTAGAAGACTGATCACACATGTCCCTGCATCACAACACTGTTAAAAGGGAAGAAAGATCTCTTTTTTCTGCTATTTAAAAAAGAGAAATTGTATATATATGAAAACAGGAATTATCTAAAATTGATATATTTTATTATATTACATACTAAAATCAATATAATTTAAATGTGTGTTTCATATAAATATTTAGATAGTAAATATCTATACACATTTATATATATTTACATGCATAAATATTTGTGTGATTCCATAAGTAAAAGATGCTACTTCTGTTTTCAGCCTCATACTTACAAAAACAGTTTATTAGTTTGTAAATAAGTTTCTTTATGCGTATGTGTAAAGGAGATATGAAAGAAAAATCTTGGATTCTGAAATATATAAATTATTGATAAAAAAGTAGAGAACTGAATCTAATATATACAGATAAGCTCCACTTCTAGTCTGGAAGAATATGTATATACATATTAAAAATTTTCCTTTGGGAATCAAACAAATGTAAAGTTTCATTTTTCCTTTCTGAAAGGAACTTGAACTTGGAGGTGTAAGATGCCTTCTTATGTAAACAAAAGCAAATACAGTATCTCAGCTATTAATATATTTTGAATTATATGTAGTAGTGACAAAAAAAAAGTCATCTATAAGGTCCTTCTCATTAACTGAACAATCACCTTTATTTTCAAAGAGATGAAGTCTCAGAGCATTAGAGGAGTTGATGTGCTACTATAGCAGTACTTATGTACTTTCTAGTTGTTTTCTTCTTTTTCTGCATTTTCTTCTTACTAGCTTTTAAAATCTATTATTTCATTATTTTAAAACTACTTGGAGTTTACATTTGAGAGCCTTCCTCAATTTGTGTAGGTTACAGACATTAGAAGACGTCAAGTCTAATTTGTTTGATTCTACTCAAGTCTTACTGTTCTTAAATCTAAGCTACAACCCTCTCATTTTGCAGGAAAATGGAAAATTTTCAGAAGCTAATGTAAGCTTCGTAATATGTCAGCTTGACCGATGTCTTATTGTGAAGTCTCTCTTTTCTGAGTCAAAACCAGTCTTATTCAACTACTTTAAAAATATAGTCATAAGGTTCAAGTCTGAATTCTAATTTGATCACTTCTTTACCAGGAAATCATTGATAAATTGAAAAGAATAAAGCAAATAAGGTGGTATGGGAATTAAGGTGATTTGATTTAAGATAAGCAGAGATTTAAGAAATGTAAGTATTCACAGATTTGTAAGTAAGAGAAGGCAAAAAAGCTTCATGGTGGTCCCCTGGCTATCACTGAAAGATGTACATACCAAAGGTAGAAATGGAAAGTATCACAGAAAAATGGATACGTAGTAGAAAAACAATGCAATGAAATTAAAGCAGTCAAAGTTGAGTGAAGATCGGAAATTTCCAAGCCTGTTATTTTATGTTAGACTAGAAGGAAAAAAATATCAGTATATAAAAAAAAATACATATTTATGCGATGTTATGTTTTTTTATAAATATAATATTTAATACTCTATTTGAGTTAGCCTGGATAAAGCAGAAACGTGGGATAACTGTGCAGATAAGAAAGGCATGAAAAAATGACTATTTAAAAAGATAGCACTTTTACTCGCTTGAGTTTATGACATAGATCCTATAGATGGAGGAAGAATTAAGCCAAAAAAAGGTATATATTAAGACTGAATCAGTAAGAAATACAGGGCTCTTAGACACTCTTGTGATTCCAAATACGAGCACAAGATTTTTCACGTCATGGAGTTCAATCAATAAAATCCCCATTAATTGGAATTTAGTCACCTATAACCTTCTTTAGTGCCACATAGCATCGTCACTCTGCCTACTTTCTAGGACTGTTTTACCCCAAAATTCATTACTTACTCTTATTCAACTCTTAGCCTAAATGCTCACTTGTGAACGACAGTCAATTTTTCATGCTTGCTCAGAAATGTCTCTTCTGAGGGAACAGATACTTCTCTTCAGGTTGGAACTCAGATGAAACTCATATGCATGATCCAAGTCCACCGAGAAGCCACAAAATACAAATGTGATTTGCCACTGTCAAGTTTGTGTATAAACATTGTTTCTCATTTGATAGCTGTGATGAAACTTAAGCATAAAGTAGGAACTTGTAAACTTGTTTTTTTGACCCTGTCAGATGGAAAGGCTTTGAACTTGCATCTCCTAGGACACTGCTGTGACAATCAATCTGTGCAGTATCCTCAGTAGGTGATCTCAAATTTTTTGAGGCTAGATCATTGTGCAGTCACGGATGATAGTGCAATGGAGTTAGGAGGAACACAAACTAATCTTGTACAACAGTTAGGGCTCACATATAGCGATGGGACTATTATGTAGAGAGATTACAAAGACCATGGTAGGCTCAGATGCTATTTTCAACTTCCGTTTTGTTTTGAGTTTTTCTATTAGAATGAAAAATCCCTACTTGATTAAGTCTTATCCTCTGGCAGTGATGAGAAAAACTGATTCGAGTAGGTGAACATGGTGTGTATGCCTAGCATTTCTTACCAGGTTTTATGCAGAAATTAGAATCTGAATCTTTGCTGCCTCTGTAGGGAATTTGATTACTTCTTTTCTTGCAGGCATCTGAATTTTTCCTACAACAATGTTTAAATTGTGTACCTAAACTAGAAGACCTGTGTTCTGCCTACAGTGGTATTTCATTAACTGAAGGAATTGAGGTAAATAAACATACACATTGATTTTAAAGATATGTAATCATTTGCCTAAGTTGAAAGTGCATGAATATGTGACATATACATTGAAATGTATTGACATCTATCAATAATTGTCAATGAAGAAAACTGGGAAAATGGCCACATCTGAATAATCTTACAGTATGATGGAATATTGCATATGACATTTGGTTATATGCAGACAAAAAACAAACTTACCACTCTGAAATAGAGAAGAAGATCTTTTCCTGTGCTAAAAAAATAAAGAGTATTTTAAAAATGAAAATAGAGAACAAAGACTGTGAGATAAAAGATACAGCAGAATAATAGAGCAATAAAATATAAAATGAAACTTTCTTATTTGTCTTCAATCTTTTTTACAAGCTTAGATAGAGTTATAAATTTGACGATTATATTTTAAAATTAATTATTGATTCCTGAAATCTGTGAAAATATTTTACACTTTTTTACAACCCATTGTTAAATCTATCAATCTATTTGTAATCTGATTCTGATACTTCTGGTGACATATCAGCTTTAACAGGTAAGGAAAATACTTGTATGTTGTATGTGTTTAAAAAGAAGACACATTCTATTTACTACACAATTGAATTCAGCCATATGTATACACAGAAAAGTCTAGTCTTTGAAAAAAGGTACAATCATATTTCCCATGGTTGAGAAATAACAAAATCCCTTGATTTATTTAAGAACTGATTGTGTCCAAGTCTAGGCTTCTCAGCTCAATAGGGACAGAGAACGTCTGAAGACAGTCAGCGCAGGGCCACCAAGATGATCAGGGGACTGGAACATCTTTCATACGAGGAAAGGCTGCGGGAACTGGGGCTGTTTAGTCTGGAGAAGAGGAGACTGAGGGGAGATCTTATTAACATTTACAAATATCTAAAGAGTAGGTGTCAGGAGGTTGGGACATCCCTTTTTTCTATGGTATCTAGCAACAGGACAAGGGATAATGGTATAGCTGGGCAAAAAAGGTTCCACTTAAATATAAGAAAAAACTATTTCACTGTGAGGATGACGGAGCAGTGGCACAGGCTGCCCAGAGGGGTTGTGGAGTCTCCTTCCTTGGAGGTCTTCAAGATTCACCTGGACACGTTCCTATGCGACCTGATCTAGATTGACCTGCTTTTGCAGTGGGATTGGACTAGATGATCTCTCAAGGTCCCTTCCAACCCTACCATTCTAATATTCTATGATTCTGTGATTCTATTTAGCATGCCTATTTTATATTGTCCTGGTTTTGGCTAGGATAGGGTTAACTTTGATGAGGAAGTAGGAAGGGGCACAGCATGGGCAGCTGACCTGGGCTGGCCAACAGGTATTCGATACCATACTGACATCATGCCCAGTACCTAGAAGCAGGGAGCTAGTCGGGGGCGGGGTTTCGGGAGCACAGGCGGGGCTGCCGGTCGGAGGGGGAGTCGCGTCGGGTCCCGGGTGGTGAGCAGCCGCGGCACGCGCCATTCCTTTTGTATATTCCCCTCGTGTACTGTTAAAACTGTTCCTTTTTCCCCCTGAACCTGTTCATTCTTATTGTTGTTCTATTAAACCGCTCTTATTTCAACCTACGCGGGTTTTCCCCCTTTTTCTCTGGTTCCCCTTCCCACTCCACCGGGAGGGGAGGAGTGAGCGAGCACCCTCGTGGCTCTTTGTTCCCGGCTGGGCAAAACCACGACATATATCATTTCCTGAAGTTCAAATACTGCACGCCAGGAATCTGTAGGAGCCCTTGGTTACACATTGATACAGTTTCCAACCATAATTTTCACTTCTGAACTCATTGGGATTCATTGGATACTCTCTTCTGGGATTTTCCATAACTTCTTGTAGCAAAGTAAAAGGCTTCCTTACCAACCAAACTTTTATTTCCTTTTTCTTTTTTCAATGAAGAAGTTTGAACTAAACAAGTAAATAAATAAATAGAAAATAGTATGAGAAAAGTTCCTCTGTAGCTTACTGCTATGTATCAGTATGTCCACTTCTTCAGCATTGTTAAACATATTGTCTGCATATGTTATTGCTGGTTCTTCAATCTTTAGCCATCTTCAATACCAGCAGTGGTCTAATTCATAAGTTCATTTGATCACCCCGGTCTATAAGGTTTTTAGCTCTCTGCATATTGTTTATAGGTTTTGGAAGCAGGGCAGTGATCTACAAAGGTGGCTTCTGTGAGAAGACACCAGAAGCTGCTCCCATGTTCCAGCTGCTCAGTTCCAGCTGACTCTGCGATGGATTTGCTGCTGGCCAAAGCTGAGCCAATCAGCAATATTGGTACCAGTTCTGTTACAATATATTTCAAAAAGGGTAAAAAATGCTGTGCAGACACAGCTGGGAGAAAGGAGTGAGAATGTGTGAAACAGTCTTGGATGCCTAAGGACTAGTGAAGAAGGAGGGGGAGGAGATGCTTCAGCTGCCTAAGCAGAGATTCCCCTGCAGCCTGTGAAAACTATGGTAAAGAACACAAATACTCCAAATATATATCTTAAAGATGGCTAAAAAATCACCCTAACACAGCTTTTTGTTTATTCTTTATTCTTTAAGATATATCATAGCTGTAACTCTGTAGTTCATAGAACATCACTTCTCTGAAATGCAGTGAATCTTGTCCTTGAATTCTTCTTCATATATCTGTCATATTGGATAAAGTATCAGAAGCTTCTCAGCAGGATGAATTCTTCATAAGAATACCTAACCTGTTTTGGAAAACAGGAATGAGTTTTTTGAGGTGAGAATAGCAGAAATAAATGGAATTATGTAGTGTTAAGTGTAAATATTAATTGATTATTTGAGAAATTAGATGTTGAAGAATACTTTTGAAAATTATTGCCTCGTTTCTGATTCCTGTTCAGACCCCCTTAATTTAGCACTGATTGCTGCTACTACTTCATAAGGGCTTATAGAAAATCTGAAAGGTCATGCCAGTGGCACAGTTTTAACTGACTCAAAGCTGCTGAATATTTTTAGGCTCTGCTTAATTCTCTCTTGTTTTCAAGAAAACCATGTGTGCCTGCAAACGATATGTAATGTTTGTTATTTCTGGATGAATGCACTTAATTATTTCTGAAAATCATTTAATCAACAGATGTCTCCTCCTCCTCCCTTTGTACTAATCACACTCTACATTTGTGAAACCTTTTTTTTCCAAGGCCTTGTGTTCCTTTTTTTATTATCCCTGAAAGACTTCTATGCTACAGCAAAACTCTCTCAAAATGAAAAATGTGTTGCTGCTTACAGCACACCGTAAAAGCTTTGCAAACACTCCCTGGTACATGTTTGAACACATTCATGAGATCTGTTCAGAAAGCTTAAAAGAAAAAAAAAAAACAGGAAAAAATAATCATGTAATTTTAGTAATTACATCAGCATAGTGACAACTAATGTGTCAAAATGCCCTACAGTGCTATTAGCACTATACTATGGTTAAGAGATCAAAATTATTCAGGGCTCACAAACCAGGAGACATACAAAGAGGAAGTTACACTCATAAGGTTAACACTGCAATTAATAATGTTTACATTTGCTGGCAAATCTTAATGACTACATGGGCAAAATTTTAGGATAATATTTCAAAGTGGAAAGAGAAATTGAAAATATCACCTGTTTAAAATTACTGTTAATAATGTGGAATCAACTTCATATTTTAGACAATCATGACTTTTTTAATGCTAACACTGTGCATTTCTTATTATAGTACCTTGGAAATTAATAGAACTACTAATAAGGAAAAGTAGGTGCTTTTTTTGTATACAGTATACAGAATCACAGAATCATAGAATGGTAGGGGTTAGAAGGGACCTTTAGAGATCATCTAGTCCAAGCCCCCTGCAGATGCAGGTTCACCTAGATCAGGTCACATAGGAAAATGTCCAGGCGGGTCTTGAAGACCTCCAAGGAAGGAGATTCCACAACCCCTCTGGGCAGCCTGTGCCACTGCTCCCTCACCCTCACAGTAAAATAGTTTTTTCTTATGTTTAAGTGGAACTTTTTGTGTTCCAATTTCATCCCATTACCCTTTGTCCAGTTACTGTCTACTATAGAAAAGAGGGATGTCCCAACCTCCTGACACTCACCCTTTAGATATTTATAAATGTTATAAATGTTAATAAGATCACAAAACATTATCAGCTAAAAAATATCTGTACTTTAGTGCTTCAGAGTACAGGACTCTGACACAACCACTTAGTCATAAGAAATCCAGGAAATTAGTTACACAGGTTTCCCTAAAAGGAAATAATTCTCCAATTTGAGAAAATTGTTTTCATACTGTTGTCCAAATATAAAGCTGAAATGATGATCAAGTCTAAAAGACAGAGCAATGACACTGTTTTCAAAACTACATTTCTATTTAGAATCCGTTTGTTCACAGAAATGCCCACAGGCTTACTGACATGTAATACAGTCTCTTGAATACAGAAATTGTGTTACAGAAATAGCAATCTTTGACATAAAATCCGAACAAGAACTTTTCATCTCCATGACCAAGAAAATTACTTTTTTTTTTTCCCTACGGTATGTCATTTACCCATTTCTATAAATTTATATAACAATAATAGCCACTCAGCTTAATGAGAATTTCAGGTAGCTTATCATAATTTATGTAGGCTTTTTTTTCCTGGATCCTATGTCCCAGTATGTATTACAGAAAAGCATATTTTTTCACACCTGTTCATTTTAGTACCAGTACTGTTTATCACTGTATTATTATTACCCATGGTGTTTAAAAACATGTGCCATGAATCAAACTTTATTGGCTTTCACATATTAAAAGCACATATTGAGATAATTGTCCTTTCTCTACAGAGCTGACATTGTGAGTACAGAATAGGTGGATATAATGTCTGTTTTGTACTCCAGTATAAATGGCTCTATGGGATTAATCTCCCATCGTAGTCAATAAAGACAAAGAGATACTATTAAATTGTAGACCTAAACTATTTGGTTTAGAGATCTAAACCAAATAAACAAAACTGCAACCTATGTATGGCTGTTTCCCTCATTAAGTACAAATAGACAACAGGGATACCAGCTCAGAGAGAGACTTCTGCAGTGTAGATGGTGTAAGTTACATGAAAGAAGTCCAAGTTATGTAAAAAATTAAACTATTCTTAAAAACATTATGCTTCTACAACTAAAAGGCCTAATGAGTGAAAGGAAGAAAAACAATCATTTAGCATGATATGGCTTAAATATTTTAATATTTTCTATCATGGTTTTGTTAGAAAATACTTGTACTATAAACTAAATAGTAAACTCAGATCTAGACTACACTTTGTAATTTTGCTGATAAAGTAATTTTGGATCAAAATGTCTGAGATGTTTAAACCAGATCTTTTGTTGGTTTAACTAATATTACATTGGGAAATAGTGCAAATTTGCTGTCAAATAATAAGGTCTTTTTTGACATACATTTTCTGTACACATAGTTTCTACTGACGTAGCTATGGTTGTATTGGTGTTATGGTAGTAGGCATTCTGTAGAATATTCAAGCCTCTCAGAGAACCGATTGTAGAAATCATTAAGGAAATCTAATTTACATGTACTCTAAGTTCCCTAAACACCATCATCCTTTTAAGAGCCAGTTTGAAAGATAGTCTAATGCTTGTTAATCTTAAATATAAATGTTATGTCTTAGGGAATAAAAGCTACTACCAAAGAATGGAGATATAAATATATATATACACACAAATATATAAATATCAGCGTGACATTGTAATCTTATAACACGATTGGTAACCAAAATGCTGCCTGAAACAGTTTCAATTATCCTGTAGTAAGAGGATTGTTGTCCATTTACCTGACTACCGAGACACTGGGCAAATGGTATCCAATTATACAAGAGTTGTAGTCTTTTTTTATAGATTCTAGGGGGGCACCTCATGTAGGAAATTCTACTTACTGGACTGTAGAGCAGCCATCTTTAAATGCTAAAAATTTAGAACATCATGGTTAGATTCTTGTAATCACTTGGCAAATTTTCACGATCTAAATATTATGTGCACAGCTATCTCATCTAATCTTTTTCCAGAGTCAACAGAGAAATAATGACATCTTTTACAGAATGCATATGATCAGAATGGGAAGAAAGGTATAATCTATATCGAGGAGAAAACAATCATCATCTTGTAGTTAGCCTCCTAAGTACTACTTTTTGGAGTGATCTTATCGGTTTGTCACAATGTGGGAAAGGTTTGGGGCACCCCTCAACAGTTTTACCTTGAAGCTGATTGCATGTCTTGTTCCTTAGGTACTTGTCCAGAACATAAGGTCACTAGCAATCTTGAGAAAACAATTATGTATTCCTTCTGCTGAGGCTAAAACACCGGCTAGAAGAAAGTAGGTAGAAAACTGAGCAAAAAGTCTTTTTCATTTACTGATGAAAACATGGTTATGGAAGAAAAAGAACCCAGGATAAGATTGTTGCACCAAGGCTTGATTAACATGTACAAATATGACTATCTGATCAGTGTGAAAACTGGAGTGTCTTTTGATTTAGGAATGCTTTTTTGGAGTTTAACACTTGTTTCACTAAACTCAGCCTCCTGAGAGAAAGAACAAACTGTGTTTTCATTTAAAATGTGTTTTTGGACTAGTATTTATTTATTTTATCAGTATCATTTAGGAAAGAAGTACTAGTGCCGAAATCCAATCAGATTTTATGTATATTGTTAAGAGAAATTAGGAACAGCTACCTCCTCAAGCTGCACCTGCCCAGGACCCTCCTGTTTGGCTGCTGGAGCCTTGTCTGGTGCTCAGAGACCCAGAGTCTCTGCCCAGATCAAGGGACATATGTGCCACTTCTTCCTTTGCACTAGGGAATCTGCTGCAGTAGTGAGATTGAGCATGTATTGCAGACTCACACAGGCACAGAGATACACAGACACACTCAGAGGACATGGATGCAGTCACAGTTATGGCTACATAGGTGGTCTTGGACCTCCAGCAACACCCACATTCAGGACTCTCATCACAGGAACCAACAGCCATGTCGTCTCCTCCTCTGAGTGGGTTGGTAGAGACATAAAGTCACTAGTGCAGCACACGTACCACCCTCTCCAGGTTCATGAACACACACAGGGATTACTGAGCACCAGCACATCTCCTCTGCCTATCTGGCACCCTTGCCTTGATTCTGGGTCCCCTTACTTGTCTATGACTCTCTGGCTGATCCAGCTTGTAATTTGACAGTAAGTCCACATGTACACCTTAAACACACTTAGTTTGGGGACAGTACAGACACTCACTCTCAGCAGTCAGCACCTAGTAAACAAATTGTGACCCATGGTCCTGCTCCAGCACTGAATGCCTCACTCACCCCAGTTCCCCCTAGTAGCTGAGAGACGATTTTCAGGGCAGAAACTGTTCCTGTCCTGGGGGCTGGAGATTAAAGATCCCTCTAACTCCAGTAGATGACACTGCAGTCCAGGGACACCCACAACCCACATTTGAATCCAGCAGCTGACACCCAGTCTCCTCACACCGGTACCTGCAGTAGCTGGTACTGAGTCCTTGCAGCACTCACACACATGGGACACAGAATGAGATTATGCAGAGACATCATTAAGAAAGGATTTAATAAAATAAGACAGAGTGTGTTGATCAGGTGCAGGGCTCAACCAGACAAAATGGTCCCGATTTTATACCTGACTAGACACTTTTATATCCTTTCTGTCCCTGTTCTGTTTCCCTCTTATTCCCCTGCCCTGAGCCAGCTAGTACACTTACTGATCCACAACCCCACATCAGCAATATTCCCCTTATCAACTGCAAAGTCTTGGCTTGCCTACAGTGTCGTGATAGCCCATCAGTTACTGTGACTGAACAGGTCTGTTTCTTGTCCTTAGCTCCATTATGTTTGTCTACCAGGTTTGTGTTTTTGCCCATTTTCTTTACAGCTTCCCCATTTTCCCTAGCAAACCATTTTCTCCTGTCCTTGATAAAAAAACTTAATGAAATAAACATTTTCACAGTTCTGCATACCCTTAACAATTAGTGTAACTGACCACGTTTGGCTCTCCTATGTCCTCTCCCATAACTGTCCCAGAGGTTTGTGCTGTATATGTTCTTGTTTATGGCTTCCTACTTAATTTATTATCCATTTTGCATTGGAAGGGTCACTGACTAGACAGTCTTAAAAGAGTAGACAGTCCTTCCACATACATTTATCAACATAACTCTTATTCAGATGAATATAACAAGGGTTTGTTACACAGGTAATTGTGTGAGGCTATCTTATGTTTATAAGAAACTGACAGCCAGAAACTGAGGGGATGTTTATTTAGAGATAGGAGAAGGAAAAAAAACAAAAACAAAAACAAAAGCAAAACATAGGAGCTTATAGGAAAGATACAGAGAGACTTTTTACCAAGGTCTGTAACGGCAATAAGACAAGGGGCAATGGTTTTAAACTGAAAGAGAGTAGGTTTAGACTATATATAAGAAAGAATTTATTTTGTAATGAGGATGTTGAGACATTGAAACAGGTTGTCCAGAGAAACTGTGAATGCCCTGTCCTTGTAATTGTTAAAGGGCAGCTTGGAAACAGCTTCAAGTCACCTGCTCTAGTGAAATTTGTCCTTGCTTATGGCAAGAAGGTTGAACTAGATGATCTCTAAAGGACCCTTTCAACCCAAAACATTCTCTGATTCCATGAGTGTAGTATTCCAACCAGAACAGTAATATCTAAAGAAACAGCAAATACATGAAGAGACTTTATATCAGAAATTTAGATTTTTAAAATTAATTATCTATGAAGATATATCAATTGCACAAAATTAGCTCTGAACAGAACAACATCTACTTTGAACTACTTTGTGAAACTGTTTATTGCTTCTATAATGTTAGAAGTTGTATTTGCAGTGCTAGGAACCCAGTGGTTTTGATTCATCCTTATTTCGAATATGCAAAAAATTTCAAATGAAATTATTATAACATTCTGGTTTTATGGAATTGAAGTAATCTCTGAATATTAACTTTAGCCTTCCTTCACTAGAGCTCTGCCACTTCGATCCTCCTAGTTCTGTGGTCTGTTCATGTCTTTAAAGGACAGTAATGGGAAAAACGTCTTTTTTTCTTAGTTCACATTCACCGTGTACTTACTTCACAAAGGTACAAGTAACTACACTTGCTGAAAACTGATGGAGAGTCAAGCCTAACTGGTTTCATTTACACCTACATGATGCAAGTTAATATACCACACAGAGTGCAAGGCAATTGAACAGAACAGAAAATGCTGGTCCAGCTTTCATAGAATGCATAATAGAGTACTTTCTTCTCCATTTCCCTGCCTTTCCTAGCTGTATATATAAAGAGGAATGAAAGTAGGAATTTTATCCTAGGCTTTCTGTATTATTAAAGTAGGAGAAGACACATAATCACCTATTTCAGAGGTATCAATGAAAGTGAAGTAGGTCTCATTCTGATTCAGATCATGTACTGACTTGAAAGAAGTTTGGTCCTCATCCTGCCTCTTTTGTGCTCATTTTTGGAACTGAGACTGTTATCCCCAGTCGTGCCACAAAACCAATTTGTTCCAGGGTCCTTAGCCAGTAGTGTTCCAGAAACAAGACTAACTACAAAGCAATTCTCCCAACACGTTTGACAGAACAATGTGATACATGCCCAAGTGCAATAGTAGCAACAAAGCACTGATGATATTTCTAAAGCACGACTTAATTAAGTTGTTGTTCATGCAGTAAATACAATATCAAACTCCCAGGCCTGTCCTACTGTGTTGAGGGACATTAGAGTTACATAGTAGACATCACTGGAAACAAAGACATGCTTCAGGCACAATGAAGAAACCTTGTGGAAAGGAAAAAATACAAGCAAATGAAATAAAAAAAGGAACCCATGACAGATAATGCAGTAGGATATACTAGGTCAAAAGCTTTTTTAGAAATTAGTGGACCAAGGATCCTATACCAGGAATAAGACTGCAGCACTAATAAAAGAGAATGTGAATGAAACTAAAATAAACTAAAATTTTAGACCGTAGTTACAATCAACTGATATAATTAGGAGGGACTGAATAGCTTTACTTTCTTGGCTATTAAGAAACTAGGTTATTTCTCTGTTCTGATAAGCGTACTGAAAGGGAAAAGGTATTTACTGCCCATTTTAATCTCTAAATCATAAATCCAGATATATGAGGGAGATAGGGAAAAGCTGGTTATTTGCTGTGTGAATTGCAGTGCAAAATACCACTCAATGGAAATACTGATAAGAATTTTACTTAAATCTATATTGCTCCTTGAGGTACGAAGAATGGTTTATTGGAAGAAAAAGTCCGTTGTATTTACAAGTATATTTCTCAGCTTACAGGCTTAATTGTGTATAAAAAAGTGTAGCAGTCCTTTCTGCAACAATTTCAGCACATAAAGCTGTCTTACTGTTCCACTACAACAGTTGCAATCTAATGTTTTTAATTTTTTTTTTTTTTTTAAATCTGGATGTATTTTTTAGCCATAAGCGTAGTTTGCTTTTCCATGTCGTCTGCTTGAAATCATACCAGTCTATTTCCTTCACTGATAGCATTAAACTGTCAATCAAAACCTGTTCAGAAAATATGATGATGCAGCACTGTGAAAGGCCCAGAGAAACATTGTATATGAAGGACACTAGTATTACACTTACCTTTCTTGTTTGACAATGATGGCTTTTGTTTGCTTTCATTTGCTTTTAAAAGTCCAGGGTCTTTATTGTGGTTTTTCCATGGATGAAGATGCTTTGGTGGGCAGGGGAAGGGTACAGAGGTGGGGAGGGCAGGTAAATTCTATTAATATGGATAGAAAAAAAGCGCCCCTCTGAGGAACTACTGATAATCGGTCCCTCTGGAAATGTAGTCCATTATTAATTTCTGCTGTGGATTCATAGTGGAACTGGAGGGTTGTTGGAAAAGACAGGATTGAAAATGGTGGCCTCAAAGAAGAAAGAATTGAGAGAGGAAAAAAAGCAAATACATGGTGGAAGAAAAAAGTGCAGCTTTTTTCTCTTTGTTTTAGCAATGTAAACACAGTTAAAAATGTATTTGTCATTTTCCTAGTGTTATTTTCTATCTATACTATTACTTTTATTTTATTTTTTCCCAAAAAATGCTTTTTGCAAATTTATTTTTTATATAATCTCTCTGTTTTGATGTATAGAAAAAATTGCCATATGCAGTGTTTCATGAAATAATGAGTATACGGTATTGATAAAGCATTGAATGAAATAATATATTTTAAAGTAGATCCATGAGTTTAATTTTGTAATATTACTTTAAGAAATAGATCCACGAGCCCTGCTATTAACAAAATCAGTGCCCTATGTATCTGGAGCTGTGACTAAAATGTTTTCCTTGATTCATGCATTTAAAATGTTACATTCAAGGTCTTTTGAGTTCAGACCTCATTGAAGACAGGCACATAGACAGACAGTTGGAAATCTGTACAGAAATTACAAAAGCTGCATTACAATTTGGTAAGTCTTGGTGCCCTAGACCTAGATCCATCTGGACTAAAAAAAATGTGATTCTCTGATATAGACACCTTTAATACATACAAATGAAATTATTATGTGTTTTCAGATTGTGTAATTAGGATACTAAACTGTTAAACAACTAAACTTAATAAAAAAAAAAGATTTGAAAGCTCAGATTTTGAAAGCTTACCTTTAAATTCAAGTATTTATTAAAGACATAAGTGTTTTCTTGATATTTTGGGGGGTTTTACATGTGTACTGTGTCTTACCATAAAGACTTACTGTGGAAAGGTCTTATCTTTTAAATACTACCATCCTAAATCAACCAATCTTTGTAATATCTTTAACAATACTGAAATATGAAATCATATTGACTAGTATTTCTAAGCATAATACTATTGTTCCTAACCACATTGCTTTACATCCTAATTTGTTTCTATTTGCATTAATTTTTAGCACATTTACTAGTCTTATGCTTTCTATGACTAATTTAATCTCTCAACACTGAATTCTTAGACCACTACTTTCTGAGGAACTGCGATGACTTTTCATCTGATAAGTCATACAGAAACTCCAGATAAAACAGTACTGTTGCACATAACACTTCTTTAAAGCTTCTTTCTTCTGTAGAAAGTCTGGAACTGCTTCGTGAAGATCTCTGCAGGATGATTTCAGTTTTCCCTTTGAGGAATTTCAAAGATGTTTTCCCTCAAATAGGAAATTTCTATATTTCTGTATCTCTTTCACTGTAAGAGCAATGTGGCACAGTCACACATGACAGAGGTCACTATAATACACTTACACAAGATGCTATATTGCTGCTATTGAGGTTAATCCTTTGGTATTTTCGAACAGCACTTAAAATATTCAACTGGAGGTCTTGTTCATTTTATCCAATGCTTCCAACTTCAAGTTCTTCATTACTTTTAAATAGACTTAAAAAACTTTTTAGATATATATGAAAATGAAATAAATATTTCTAATTTATGCCAGAATTTTGCTCAGTAATTCACTTTATAACTACTTTTCTCCAAATATTTAGTAGTACAAGACAGGTAAAAGACAGGTAAATTAATACCTGGCTACAAAAATTTTCAAGATATAGTTTTCATGTGCTGTACATCAAATTGAAGTTACTTTAGCAAGATTTTGAAACATATAATTTATTAAATCACTGGAAATTTCAAGTACATGTATGAATGAAACTCCATCCTCATAAATAACACATTTCCATTTCTAATAAAAGATAATAGTATTTTTACTGACTGATGGTCCTCAGGATGCTCAGAACTCTTCTGACCTTGTCTTGGCCGAGCTAGTTTTATCTTGTAGCAATTCCCTAGTTGTAAGGAAATTCCTGGCTTCTTTCTTCGCAGCATAGACAATTTGTCAGACAGGCTACAAGGAACTGAGAGAAATCTGTCATGCAGGGAAGATAGTATCTGAACCTCCTGGTAGACTATGGATGGTGAGGGAAACAAGGCAAGATTGTGTTCAGCTCAGAACTGAAGAAGGGACATTCTGACTTGTTACAAAGAAGGATGGTAAGGGAGAAGAGGCTCAAAGGTTAATAGGATGAAATCAGGGTAGAATAAGGACAAAAGCAATATACAGGTGGATATACTTTCCATAAAAAGAAAAAGAGTTCAATCAAGGCATGAAATAGAATACCAGGTGTGTTTGTCATATAAATTTTTTTGTAAAAGGCAGTATTAACCCAGTAGGATGATAAACCTGACATAAAAAGATTGCTTTTCTTAAGAATATTGTTTAGGTTTTTATAACTCTATAGAATGATGAAGTGGGATATGGAAGTGGTATGTGATGGATTTGCTCATGTACTACTTTAGCAACAGTGATATGAAACTTATCAAGTCAGGATTAGAAAAAGGTACATATAATTCTATTACGTAGAACATAATTTCCTGAAAATTTCTCGCTTTCCTGAAGATGGGACTACTCAAATAACTCCAAAGCAAGCAGTCCTAGGACATGTATAGCATCTGCCAACCAGTAGTTCAACACTGTCTTTGTCAGATGGATAGAAATAAAAATGGAGCTGACAGAGTGAAACAGAAGCTGAGATTCATATATGTTTTGATAAAATGTTTACCTTTACAGAGAACTTAATCAATTAAGCAAGATAGCATCTTTAAACATTTAAGTATTGTGTTCGATGCTCCTTTAAATATTTTAATACATGATGTTACATGCATCATCAGACCAAACTGGTGGAACAGACCAACCGTTGGTCTGTTGGAGCAATTACAGGATTTGTATTTCTCAGTATAACAACAGTAATTGCTTACTGTATGGGTTAACTAAAGTGGTAGATGCTAAGAGGAATGAGGTAAGAGAAAAAGGTCTTTCAGAACTTCATGATTTAAAAATTAACCATCCAGTGTAAGCTAATTATACAGATTCCTGATATATTCTACATTGCAAATCATACCTTTGAAAACAATCTTTTGATAGTAGATTTATCATCCTACTGTGTTAATTCTTCTCAGTCTAAAAAAAAAAAAATGTTTTCACATTCTCACTCCCTGTTGCTGCTCCAGTTTAGCAGCTGCCCAGTAACTTCTTCCCCTTCTCAAATACGTTATCCACAGAGGTGTTACCTCAGTCACTAATTGGCCAGGCCAATTGGGTGGATCTTGATGGACATTAGCCCTATCAGCTACAGGGAAAGCTTCTGGCAGATCTTTGTTTAAGGAAGCCGTCCTTGTAGCCTCCACCGCTACCAAAACTTGGCCCAAGCAGAACCACTACACAGCCATGCTAGTTTTCAGCACACTTAGTAAAATGAGAATCTGTCTTTAGTCCAAGATGAGTTAAATATTGACTGGACTGAGAGAAGATAGCAATGTAAAGCCAGCAAGGGAGAGAAGAGATAGTTGAGATGTCTGTGCATTACAATGTAACAAACAAGCACAAAGACTTTGTACTTCTATACTAAATACTTTGTCTATACTAAATACTTTGTCTTCTATACTAAATAAGGTAGAGGAGTCCTCACTGTCAATAAATCCTACGGGAGAGGCAAATAAGAGAGGTTACTCAAAAAAAACCTGTTAGAAATCAGAGAGAAAAATACGAAACCAGCTTTCTCCTACAAGATTTTTAAAAACGACTTTTAAAGCAGATTTTATAGTGAATGTAGGAATGGAGTTTTAGTAGTTGTAAATTCCTAAGTGTTTTCTGAAATACTCTTCAGGCACACCAGTTGTGCCAATCACCTTCATGAACTCATTATGCCAAGAAAGTCAAGTTGAAGCTTAGTACTTTATCACTGTTTTACATGATCAATCAAAAGGAAAATTTCATTTTTCCTCCTTTTCCTTTAAATGACACTAATATTTATTTTAACACTCTTTTAAAGTACCATTAACCATAAAATTAAAGTAATAAAGCCAACTGTGATAAAATTAAACTGTGAAATGTGCACATGTGCAATCACTGAGCCAGGACAACAGTGTTGTGTAGATACTTGGGCGTGTGTTCCTTCATGGTGCTCAGAATTTGCAGCTCCATCTGGTTAAGTTAGTTTTCAGATGTTAAATGACTGTGGAAGTTCTCACAGGAAAAGTTACTTACTCTTTTTGCAGTCTTTGCACCTTTGAAATTAAAATTGCAGATAGTCTTCTTTAAACTTCCTTCCAATAAATTTACCAGCATGCATATATGGTATGTAATCACATTACTTTCACCCACTTATCCTCTCTTTGTAACAAAAAGACGTAGAAAGTACTCACAGATATTTTACTATCTATTGCAGTCTCTGCAGAAATGCACTCCATTATCTGGAAAAGCACAGTTCTGGTGGAATGGAGGAATGCCAGTTCTATAGCTGGGACACATAGAAATGTTTTGGAGCCATATTTTTTTTTTCCTTGGATCAGACTTTTCTCTTTGACTGAGAAGACAAATATAAGTTTCTGAAAACACTCACTTCTACCTGTTACTCATTATTAAGCTCAAACTTTCAAAGGTGCCATTATCAGGGAAGACAAAGTTTATCTATTGTTTCAGTTCTATTAGCTAAATACAAGAATCTGAAGAAGTGCAGTACAGTGAACAACTCAGTGTTCTTTAAGTATTTATTAAGACTAAGATCTCAATTTTTATTCAAGAGTCATTACTGAGAAATGTTACTGATGATCTACTCTAGATAAGAATTATCAAAACACAGTTAAAAGAGTCTTCAGATACCCAATCTTCAGAGAATTATACATCCTCTAAAGTACATGGAGGTCACTCTCCATGACCCGTTTCCTGAATTCTTTTTCTGTATCTCTATGTCTTCTTCAGAGTGTCACAGAAATTTTCATTTAACAGTTTTAATAGCTCATTTATTTTCTAGATAGCATTTGAAAAAGAATCCCTGTTGTCCAGGAAGGCCAGAAGAAGTCATTTTGAACTCATGTGTCAATTACCAGAGTGCTCACAAAAGCATGCAAAACACTATAGTGAAAATCTCTTCACTTTCACTTATTCCCTCTTGAGATGATCAACAAGAACTCATTAATGGAACTTTCTACATTATTCTGTAAAAGGGCTGCTCCAATAGGCTATGTTGAGGTTTCAATAGGGCTTTCATCTAAAAATAAGATGGTTGAAAGATTAATAGCATAAGCTCTTGTTTTTTTCAGTGTATTCATGCTATATTGCAATGTTTATGTGATATACAGAGTTCCAAACGGAGTATGCTTTGCTAATAAGGAGAGTATGCTATTATAGTTTTACTGAAAATATGGAAATATATTTCATAGGTATGACCAAAATAGTACATGCATCACTACAGTCAGTGTCATTACTAAACATTTATTTAATAGTTGTGGGAATTTTAAGCAAAACTAGTTACAGCATATAACTGAGCTGAAGAGAGTCGTATCAAAAGATGGGTCAATAAAAAGGTGTTAGCATCCATTTTTTGCTCAAAATTCAAGCTTGAATTCAAGGCCAGGTAAAAGATATACTTTAGATGTTCTAAGGATTTGAAAATTGCTGTCTCAACAGAAACTCAAATTTCTCTTGTCCTGAAGCTATCAACATCCTGGATTAAAATGATGTTATTACAGACATTGGCATTCTAATTTTTATCTTTGTGGAAACAGAAGCTGAAGAAAGACTCCAGTCAGCTTTGGATCTAATCTCAAATATTAAATCAATGAAAGAAATCAAACTAAAATATATTTTTTTATATGTTCAAGCAATTTTGAAAATTTTATATCAGTTATCTCTTTCAGTCTGAGGCTGTCTCATCCAACAGTGGAGAAGAACTAACCCTTTTATATCCAACTTGCAGACTGTTGGATCTTTTAATGAGTTTTCCTCAAAACCCACAACTCTAAAAAGATAACATTTTGTAATCTCAATTTTAAGAAAGGCTTGTGTTTTTTCTTAAAACTGTTATGACTTCTGAAATATGACAGTTTACCTAGTATATCTCTATATGACTAGGATTGATGAAAATATTTGAAATATACATTTAAAGATCTATATGTGCTTAAGCTATATTAGCTTGATCAAATGAAATGTTGATTTAACTAGTCAATACACTGCAATAAAAACATCTGTGCCACAAAAACTGCAGAAACACCCAGGCTGTAAGGAGGAAGAATAATAGTAGTTTTGTTTGGTTTATGTAAAGCTCTTTTTAAAAATAAATTGTAACGGGGGAGGGTACTGCAGTGACAGCCACTGTAAGGAGTTCTCAGATCTTCCCCCTGCTCTAAGTTCGACCTGCCTAAGCATCTACAATAGTGTATGCAGAAATACAGTGATTTTCTGTTAATCAAAGTCTGGTTGCCACAGGACCATGCAATTTCTTCTAGGATCCTTAGTAAAAACTAGTGATTCATCTCTCCAACATTGATCTATGACAGAAAAAGACATAAAGATTCAAAGATTTTTAATCCCTGAGATGGACACTCCAAGAAGTGGTTCAAAAGTGTTTGCAAGTACAGCCTCTAAGAACTTTTCATTCTTAGATATGATCTGTAACTGCATTCTCCAAACCAAACTTCTGTAAACTACACTGGAGACAAACACAAGTTTTGGGTTTCAAATCAAGAGTAACTGCATGAAATCTTATGTCATACAGAAGGTTAGAGTGGATATTCTGACAATCCTTTCTGAATTGGTAATCAATGGACAAGTGAAACTTCTCTAAGATCTGAATTTCACTCCCCATTACAAACCTTCACTGTGGAAAAGCAATAGAAAAACAATGATAACAGCAAAAAAAATATACTTTCCTAAATTTTGAGAAAATCTTTAGAACAGTATTTTTGTTATTTGGCAGTTAAGAATATTCCTATATTTCTTTCTAAATAATTATAATCTTTTAATATATTTTAAAGGAAATTAATCTTTTTCTTTTTTTTTCCCAAAGCCATGTCTATTGTGAAAATTAAGTTGGTAGTTTTTGCAAGTGCATGAGTCTTATGTTCATTAATTATGCTGGAATTTGTTGTGTGATCTTTGAAAAAGGCAAATTAATGGTAGAATATGATGAATTTTACATAGTAATTATGCTGTACACTTTGACAGACATTTAGGCAAATAGATAGATTCAACTTAGATAATAATAGTGTATAGTTATACAATTGGGACATTAGTTACTCAGTTCCCATAATTCACATAGAAAATGTCAATAATATACAGGAACTGTACAAGGGAATTAGAAATTTCAAATATATTTGTTACAAAATTCTGTGATTCTGATGCAGTTGGTGGATATTTCAGATTTGTGTCTTATTGTGATGTCTGTTATTTTTACTTTTTTATATCCAAATTACCAGCCATATGAGCAGAACAGAACCATCTGCTTGTGAAAATGCAGTACGTAGCTAACTCTGTCATGTACCTACTTAAATGTAATGGCCATTGATTTCCTACTTGAGAATCTCTGGGTTTTTTATAATACATGTAAGGTAGCATGTCAATTTTGTAGTTATTTAAAGCCCATTGCCAAAATTACATACCATCTTGAATAGATTGTTGGCTCAATACCTTGTCAAAACTCTATTTAGGCAAAAAAAAATTAGTTGATTGGGACTTTATTTGTCCAACCCCAGGAGTCCAAGACAAGTAGAAACTCATTCTTAAATGGTAACTGTTCTCTCTTAACATATCCAGCAAAAACAATAAACCAGCTTGTCAGCACCTACAGAAATAAAAAAAATGAATGCTATCAGGGTTACCTTTTTTAGAAAACTTATTTTCCCATTTCTTTAATTATAAAAGTTGATCTATAAGGAGAAATTTCTTATCTTTCCAAAAAATGTGATATCCCGTTAATTAAAAAACATGGGAGGGGAAGGACTGGAGCAATCTTAATGGAAGAAATAGCTCTTAGTCCAAAAGGGAAAAAATCTCAAATTATTGCAAGATATAGTGAGACAATAAACCTGTTTATAAACAGATTTGTGTACAACTTAGACAGTTGACACTGTAAAACCAAATATATCTTAGGTTCTTAATACAATCCATACATCATACTACAAGCAACTGGACTTCGAAGAATGTGTCACAGACCTGCTTTGTTTCTCCTAGGAAGTTACTTTATTGCAGTCTGGAAGCAAGTATCCTCTGTTTTCAAGATTTTTCTTATTACATTTTACTGTTGGCATAATAGAGACCTGAAAACTAACAGGGCTGCTACAGATGGCTGGAAAATCAGTGCTTACTTCTCTGTGGGGGAAGAAAGGTCCTTCTTCAACAATCTTTTTACTCTCCAAATTGGATATTAAATCAGTGAAGTCATCTCTCTTATCAGTCTGATTGTTTTAACAACTTGCAATGTAAAAATATTTTCCGAGAGAAATATATTAAAAATTAAGTTTGGGGTTTTTTTTAAGTTTAATATTATTACTTTGATTATTTTATTTTATAAAGCTTTGGTCTTCTACTCCTTCCAAATAATTCAAACTATGTTTCTGAAGCATATTTTATTTCTGTTTTCCTCCAGTCATGTAAGTACACAGCAAAGGTACAAGGCACATCACAAATCTCTGAAAAGGTTTGATTTGGAAGAGATTATGTAGCTTTCAAGTCAAACTAGAAGAGTTGATCACTGAACACCTCCATACTGAGAATGTTGGAAAAGTAATCTTGCTCTCTAATCTACAGTCATCAGGTGATATTTTTCTACTGTTATCAGAATTTCTGATCACATTAGTAAAAGTGGTGGGTGCAAGGAAACAAAGTCATCATTTGTAACCCTTATCTAAGCTTTTCTTAAAGTAATGGTGATGTGAAGACAACCCATGCATTCCCAAGCACCAAGGAAATTCCAATCCAAAGGATTTAAAATAGTAAACTAATAAAATTATTCTAATGCAATAAAAATGAAAGTAGATTGGGATGACTTTGGTTAATTAAATGTCATATGCACTGACATCATCCATATTCAAAGTTATTTTGGAGCATTTTCTTCATGTAAGATGTCAATGCAGATTAAGTGTAATGTGTTTTTTACAGGGAACCTATGGAAATCTGTGCTACATTGCCAGAAGACTGCACACATAATACAATCATGAAAAAATTATGCAAATTCACAACAACTATTTTGTTAATATTGCAATTAATCTGCACACATTTTTGTTGGAATATGTAACACATTCTAAGGTCAAGTCACAATGGTTTTTAGATGTCTGTGTTCTCTCTTTGGTTGATATTGACATACTTAATGACACCACTGGACTGCTGTATGAACTGGTCAGTATCTAAAACCGTCATTACCAAGTTACTATCTACCATACCTGTATTTGAGACTATCAGATGTCAAGGCATGCTTCCTGACTTTAATCAAATAATTGCCATTAGACACTAATTAATGATTCAAACCACACTAGCTCCTAATTCATGTAATTTAAACTGAAAAACATCCTCCTTCCATTTGGATATTCTCCTCAGAAAAGCACTGAAATCCTGGGTGATGCATGCATAGCTTAGGCTTATTCCATTTGTAAATTATGACATCCAAAACTTTAGAATGCTAGAGCATCACTCTCTTAAAAGAGTAAAGTCATCCTTATGTCAAGACATTTCAAGAGAAATGAAAATACTTATTACAAAATCCAAAAGTTAAAATGTACAGTCAAATGGTAGATACCATAGAAATAAATTTGAAAATGTACATACATTTCTAAAAGATACAATTCCAAAGCTTTCTTTTTCCTCTTCTGTACACAATTGATGGATTGTGGATGCTTACCTAAATCTATCATGCAAATTCCCTTGGGTTGTAACTACAGCCTTTTGGTAAATCAAGCTTCCCTCTGTAATGCATCTCTTTCTGGAGGTTTTATTGTCTTCCTCTTTTTTAAAAGTTGTCTTTTATTTATTTAGTACTTTTTAATACCACCTTAGGCTCTATATTATTCTAGCTACTTTAGAAATTCTAAGAACCCTTTGGTAGATTGTCATATATTAATCTTGACACAAGTATTAGGAAATCATAATGTAGTGAAAGATAAACACTTTCCTGACTGGGGAAGCAATGAGCTATTCTCTTTGTAAAGACCCTATATACAAAATGCTGTGGGATTATGTGAATTGACAAGCATACTGGAATGAAGTGTGGAAATGATGCTAACTCCAGACCAAGTCCAGAGAAATAAAAAAAGCTATGTCTATACTCCAAAATTCCTGACTCAGAGTTCATGTGGAAATGACTGGTTTCATCATCAATGCTCAGAGTACATTGTCACAGAACTAAAAAAACTGGATGCATTAGTACTTATTTGATGCAGTCTGGGTTTCCTTTGGATCCTAGCTGAAGCAAAAAAATCCATAAAACACTATTTTGTGGTGGTTTTGTTGTGTTTGGGTTTTTTTTTTCATACATTTATAATGTTATAACAATGGAGTTCATTTTTACAGTATGGAACTGAAATTATGCACTGCATGCCAAGTCTACTGAGATAGCTTCAGAAAAGTGTGTTGCAGTGAGGGAGCCAAATGCAGTTCCAATAATATTTCCCCTTGAAAATGATCCCTTGCAGTTGATATCCTGTGATCAGAGCTTTGGCCATGTTTCTGAGAGTTCTTGTTGACAGGAGCAACATTATGCTCAGCAATTAAGCTAACATTTTCTCAGTACTGTGGATTATCAGTGCTTGAACTTCCGTCATGACTTTATCAAAGTTATATATGCAGCCAATTATAGTGTATAATTTTTGGTTTATAATGAGTTGGCAGAGTTTTGAGAGATATTAAATAGTGATGAGTTTTAAATAATGACACTCCTCCTATCTTAGTAAATGAACATGGCTCCTTAGGCAATAACATCTTCAAACCAAATTTATATTAAATGTAGTTACCATGTAACATAATAGTTCTAGTCAAGTTTTTTTCTCAGTATTGACTATCTTTAGGAAAATATGAATGTTTAAACATTTCACCCTTTCGAGTAATTTGCTGGGAAAAGTAGTCATCCTCAGTTGAGTGTGTTAGTCACTGAGCACTCCACTGAATGTTCTGTAGTAAATATCTCTCATTGACTTCTATTTGAAGCATGGCACATTAAAAACATAATTAAATATCAAATGGGTATGTTTTATGTTTTGAGGTTGTCATTTTCCCCACTTTAGTGTCATAGCCACTGAATTGTAAAACAAAACTGGGAATCAGTCCACGTAACATCATCTGCATTGGGACATACGTGTCTAGATCTGTCTAGCATTGTAGTCATCTGAAGGACATCTAACCTACATCAAAAAAGATTAGACTGAGTCACCTGGTGGTCAAATCTCAATAGACGTACAACAAAAATAGGTAAGCAGCTGACTAAAAGGTCCTGGATTTCACTTTGTAGATCTAAAAAATACATTTATCTCTAGATTACCTTTATTGAAAACTTAGAAACTTATTTTGGGTGGTCTGGATTGCCTCTCTGCCAGATTAGGTGAGCTAGATCTTACTTTCAGTATCTTGGCTCTAATGCTGTATGCTGTCTGGAATAAAAAATCTAAAAGCAGTCTCACTTCCCTTCTGGAAAATGTCCATGAACTGACCCTTAGTACTGAATGTAAGTGTGCTAACCTCATTCATAATTATCTTTAAATAAAAAAATGCTACCAAAAAAGCAATTAACATAAATTAAAACATAAATTTTAAACAGTCAGCTTTTCAAAAATTCTAATCAGACACCTACTGACTCAAGATCTAATCTTACTACTGTTGAAGTTAGGTCATAAATCATTGTAATTTTTTCTATCTAGCTTGCTGGTTTCTAGTTCTTATAGTTGTGTATATTATTGCAGCATCTAAGTGTTACTGAGGAAATGTAACTACTGTAACAACTGGCCAGTGATTCATTTTTAACTCCTTACTTCTCTGAAGGCAATTAAAGCTAGGAATAGCTTTTTATTTATTGTGTTTTAAACCACATCTCATCTCTTTTTCTCGTTTCCTATTTTAATGTCTCTTCCATGTCTCAGTGACATCTTCAATGACATTTGGAGATGTTTATATTTTAATTGAAGCAGTGTTAAATTTAGGATTATTTTTGTCTGGTCAGATAAAGCTTTTGTCCTATTGTTGATATGGTTTTGTACTACAATTTTTTTTTACTTCTCCACTATTGCAGAATGATAGTTCCTACAGAAAACAGTTGTAAATATAAATTGTCATGAGGACAGACATATTTTATGGAATATCCCAGACATTAGAGATTAACAGAGATTAATTTTGAAGGTGGCTGATATAGGGTGATTGTTTTGGGAGCCATCACATTAAGCAGTGTTTTTGTGGTGTTCACATTCTGAATTTGCTTAATTTTTTATTCTTACAGTGCTGATACTGCAAAGTAAAATATTAATCAGATTCCAGGAGAACTGCAAAATCACAGAATCACAGGATGGCAGGGGTTGGAAGGGACCTTTAGAAATCATCTAATCCAACCCCCCTGCAGAAGCAGGTTCACCTAGATCAGGTCGCATAAAAACATGTCCAGGTGGGTCTTGATACCTCCAAGGAAAGAGACTCCACAACCCCTCTGGTCAGCCTGTGCCACTGCTTCATCACCCTCACAGTAAAATAGTTTTTTCATATATATTTAAGTGGAACTTTTTGTGTTCCAGCTCCATCCCATTACCCCTGTCCTGTTGCTATATACAATAGAAAAAAGAGATGTCCCAACCTCCTGACATCCACCCTTTAGATATTTATAAATGTTAAAACAGCCCCAGTTACTATAACCTTTCTTCATATGAAAGATGTTCCAGTCCCTCGACCATCTTGGTGGCCCTGAGCTGGACTCTCTCCAGAAGTTCTCTGTCTCTCTTGAGCAGAAGAGCCCAGAACTGGACACAGGATTCCAGATGTGGCTGCACCAGGGCAGAGTAAATAGGGAGCAGAATTTCCTACTAGCCACACTCTTCTTGATGCATCCTAGGATGCCATGGGCCTTCTTAGCCACGAGGGCACATTACTGGCTCGTATTTAGCTTATTATCAATCAGGACTCCCAGATATCTATCCCTACTACAACAAAGGGGAAGGATATCCTTCATTAATCACAACTGTAAAGTGTTATTGATTGTCAGTAAAGACTCATCTGGCAGTCTTGTCTGAAAGAAAATAGGAAATGAAAGAAGACAGGTAGCTAACTTAAAATCTACAACTTTAAGATTTGTTTTATTAAAAAATTAAATAGGATGTGGTTGGTAATACCAGAGATATACACCAAAGAAGCTGTAAAGGATAAGGGAAAGACAAAAACAAAGCTTTCGGGTTAAAGGAGACTGAACCAAATAAGTTCTCAATGACTGCAAACACATAAATTTTGTATGTACTAATTAAGACCAATGACACCTTGAGTCTCCTGTTTCTGTAATTGCTCTATCCACAGTACAACTTAGATTCTCATAGCTGTTACCAGAAGTCAGTTTTAGTCCATTATTTTAATTAATCTATGCTTCTAATCAGGATGGCAGTTTTTCTGCTAACAGAAAGTCAAATGAGAAGATGTATCATTAGTGAAGTTTAAAGAGCAATTTGCAGGAAATTGAGACATTAAATACTTTCTAGTGAAGTTCTTTGATCTATAACAATAATAATAATATCTCTAAATGTAGCCTTGAAACAAATACTTGAGGGCTTGTAAATCTGATGAATAACAAAAAATGTCATTCACATTTCATAGCTGGTTTATCATTTCTTAATAAATTAAAGAGAGATACCTAGAACATATGGTTTTATGAGGATCTCAACATTCTTCCAAGACTATAAAAAAAGGGCTCTTGTTAGAAAAGAAATATGTAACTACAGCAACTTATTAAAAAAGAAGTAGGAAAAAAAGGTAGCTGTACAGGTGGAGTTTGAAATCAATACATTCTGTTGAAGAGAGCTGCTTAATACAGACTGCTCAATATAGGGTATGCAGTTGTCTCCACTGTCTTGCCCTCTTCTTCACTCAGTGTATATTGTATAGCTATGTAAGATACATAGCATGAAAATATATGTTGCAATTAACATTTTTTTCTTATGGTGAAAATGGGTATTTTACCATTATTCTGTCAAAAATTAAGTATATAAGCAAAAAGGCCATTAAATCTGAATTAAAAGTAAAAATGTATGAGATAACCACAGGGAAACTTGTGGAATATGTAGTAATCATATAACCATGCATTACAACTCCTGAAAAAGAATTCTAAGGGTTATATTTAAAAAAAAAAAAAAATTAAACCCGTAAACCTGTGGATATCCCCCATTGAAGTAACAAATAACGACTATATCTCTGCAATAAGAAAATAATTCTGAAAATATACCGAAATATTTACATTATTTGCCAGTTAAGAAAGGGCAATGAAAAACAAGGAGGAGAGCAGAAGCTTCAAGATGATAGAATATAGCAAGCATGTTTTCCCATATTTTTGTGAAACAGGCAACCAAACTGCCCTCTTCAGCTCATTTATTTTCTATCAAAAGAATAATGAACACAAGCTTTAAGAAGTATTAATTTTAGCCCCAAATACATCAGTAGTACATACCTGCCACCCTTGTGTCTAAAGTTTTTCTAATTCTTTTTCCCAGTAATCACATGATGAGAGTTTAAAAATAGTCTAGAATGGAATCACAATCTGGTCTGTAAAGTCTCAAATTATCATGGTGAAAGAGCTTAATATTACTCTACATATGATTCATTTTTAATTAGATTAAGTGATATGATGAGTGTCTTGGTATATTTAATACATATTTTGATCTGGAAAAGATGGGTATTGAAATTGTAACAAATCAGTCAGTAATAATCTTCAGAAAGATGTAGGAATGTAGGTTGCTGAGTAGTAGTGTGAAAACAGAAGAGGATATACAATAAATAATTCATATTTTAAGAATGAGAACTGCTGATGTATATCAATCTTTTCTAGACTAATAATAGCTGTATTAGGCATCCTAAGAAATGTGTATAAATACTAAGAGTAGAGAGAGGTCAAAAATATAATTAAGAATATTATTGTTATTATGAGTTAACCTGTATAAAATGCCATCTTCAGCATGTCACACACATGAAAAAAAGATAAAAAGAAAAATAATTGAGTTATGGGGAAGTTTTATAGATAAGAGAACATTTTCAAGATTACAGCAAAGCCTGTCAGCATTGAATTCTGATGGCAGACACATCAGGTTGTGTGCCCACTATTAGGTCATTAAAGTAACGAGATTTTAAATTGCCACCCAACATTCGAAGTCTCCAGCATTCATCAGGTTTTCAAAGCAACTGGATTAATGGTACATAGTTTAAAGAGTAATGCATAATTCAAAGACTCCTGCTGACTTGGTCACTGCTCAGATCACAAATTTAATGCTTTTTTCAATTGAGGACATAAATAGTGATGCATTGCAGTAAATCTAATTTTGCCATTAGTAGTAGAAGGCCATAGACTTTGCACTGACCTGACCCTGCAGAGTTTCAGAACTTGTCTGCTTTTGTCCTGTCCTAGCTGGTTATACCTCATCCATACAGCCAATGGACTTCAGAGAGCAATTAATCTCACCCTAAAGTAGACACGTACATTTGACCAGCCAATTCTTGGTTGCCTTAATTATGTTATTACAGATTTTCCCCATGTACTCTAGATGTGTCCCACTGCTCCATTTCTGATTTGGCAGCCTGCCTGTGTCAATTGTCCTTGTGACAGTATAACATAGTTGGTATCGGGAGACAGAGACCATCTAAATCCTGCCTAGGCAGACCTTGGTGTTTGCTGATAAAAGAAGAGAGAGAGAAATTGTAGGTAGCATGAACTTAGCCTGAAAATAATCTACCTAAAAAGACAATACAGTTAACACATAAAGTCAGGTCTGTCAAGTCTTCTCAGCTTTTAGGCTCTTAGGATTTTTCAATTCAGGCAAGTGCAGATATGATCAGAAGTAATAGGAACATGTGCCTGAGCACACAGCTTTAATATATCTTTAAAAACATCTTTGAGATGTGTTGTATTTGCGCTATAACTTTATCATTCATCTTTCCACACAGTTTTCTGCTCCGCAAATGTTTATGTTCCGAAAAACATGAAAGAATAATTTTAAATATTTCACGTCTATAAGTTCATTATCCAAACAGGGAGTTAAAAAAATACAAGAAAAGCAAGAAAATCTACAAAACTCAAAGAGAAGAATAAAAATTAAGAAGCAATATCAATTATTTAAGTGGATGCAAATTTAATGGACATATTTAGAAAGTTATAAACAGATTTTACACATAAAAGGAAAAGTGCTTGATATACCACTAACCGTAATGGATATTCAGATAATGTTATATTTGTTAACATTGCCTACTTCATAAAGCATAATCCTGAGATCATTAAAAATGAAGAACCAGAGATTAATACAAAAGTCAGTTATACACATATACCTTATAAATCATAAAATTGATGAATTTAAAGAGTTAAGAAATACATCTTTGGAATATCTAACAAAGACATAATTTTAGTGAATAAGAAGAATCTATGGGTCAGCTCCTATAATTTGTCTGTTAAGTCAGTGGGCTAATACTTTTCACCAACTAGAAATACAGTTATAATTATTTTTATTTTCTGTTACTATATTTTTCCTTGCTGCCTCAATCTTACCTACAATTTTCTATTTTATTTCTAGTCATGTAGAATTGTTTTGTGTAGTCTGAATTTTGTTTAACTATATGCCATACAATACCTTACAACCACAGCTCTGTTTTTAAATCTATGCAGTGAATTTCAGCTATGTGATTCCTATTAAAATCAATTGGAAATGCACTACTAAAATCGTTTGTCACTTTGAACATTTATGAGCAAGTAACAAAATTTCAGATTTCAGTGGCTACAAATAGAGTTTTTGTTTGTTGTTAAATATGGTCAGTATCCAGTGGCTCAGCTTGCTGAGCTGCAACCTGCATGCTTCATTGGACACTGTAGTTTCATAATTGGCCCTGCTGGTTACCTCTAAAACCACCATCCACCAGTTTATGTGTCCTGGGATACTATGGAATGGGCCTCAATGTGCACAGTTGTTTTCAAAGTAGGAAGAAAAATTCAAAGAAAGGGGGAAATATATTATTAAAACTCCTTTAAAAGAGAAAAAAAAAAAACCCAAACCACAAACAGAACTTCCCTCCATTCATGTTCTGGGTACTGCTTTTAATCTGCAGACAGAAACTGATCTGAGGCTGCTTTGTAGCATCAAATTTATTTCTGCTTACTTGTCTGGAACCCAAGGAATGAGAAATACTGAATATGGAAAAATATTTTTAAATCCTACTTTTTTTTTTGAAAGCTATAATCATTAAAACAAGATAGCATGCTTTTACTGAGCATCATCTGAAAGCATTATTTGCCAAAGAAAGTACTCCACACAAGATGTTCTCTATTTTTTTAAGACAGGAAGACAAAAGAATGCAAAGTCTGAAGCCGTTATAAGAGTCAAGTTAGAAACATTAGACTACAAAACACTCATACATTATTAAGTAACTCAGCTGTGGCATCTGAGTACTTAATTCTCTTTTCCACCGAAATAACAAAATATTTGTTAATTATTAAATGCAATGATAACTGTAAAAAAGAAAAAAATAGAATAAAATTAAAATATTTGTGAATAAAGTGAGTTTTAAAAAAAAAATCTCAGATAGTCACCAAACACTTTGCTATTTTGGAGTAAACTCTAGGGTATGATAGTACTTCAAGGCTTCGGTTCATGGCATACCACATGCTCAGAGTATTCTGGTATAGTATGTTAAAAGGTGTTTGGGTGTTGGATATCTAAGGAAGAAGTGTGACGAGACAGAAGGAAGAAGGCAGGCATGTGTGGTAGCCTGCACATTTACAGCATGAGGGAGAGATATTGGATCAAGTCTTAATATAATTTCTTTACTTTGAGACATTACCATATACACACTTTCCTCATGATTTATACTTATCTTGTGGGTTGTAGCAAATAACTTTTTTGGCCACCTGTCTGTTTGGCACTCATGAGCAATGACAACACTTCCATTTGGGGTGTAAAAGGACTGCACCAGCTGAGTTTCATTTTTCCTCTATCATCACTTGGCCCACCATCAAATATCTTGTTGCTTCATTGACACCACCCTTATTCTGCTGGATTGCATTTTCAGTTAGGTAATTTTGTCAACACATTAGAGCTGGTTTACTTGATGTAGCTGCACACTGAAACCTTATTCATTTTGGCAAGGTACCCTGGGCCCACAGTAGTGTCAGAGCCCTGACAACACTCACAGGTCTCACTACCCCTGCTCATCCTCTCAAGGGTTCCCACATCCTGCCCATGGCCCAAGACCCTATTTCAACCTCCTGGACCACGAGCCCTTATCCCAATGATGCTACAGCAAGGTCAGTCTCCAGCTTCCCACAGCTCTGCCCTGCCTACTCTGTCTCCATCCCCATCCTCAGAGAGGTGCCCCATGGCCAGGGCTGAAGCTGCCCCTGTGCTCCCTGGCTGCCCTACTCCCATCAGCACAGCCTACAGAGAGCAGCTGGCAAGTGCAGTGTCCCGGCAACAATCACTTTGCAATTGCCCAGGTTCACATATGGATTATCTTTGGATACTATCTATCAATGAACCAACCACAGTTTTGATCACCTACAGTTTTGGCATATTTAATTTAATTTAAGAACTTATCCCTACATGAATCATCCTCTGGGTGCACCTGTGCTTTAATAGAACAGCAAAGCTCTTAACCAAAGTGGGTCAGTTACTAAGATATAGTTAAAAAAAATATTTTTATCATTTTCTTTGAAACCCTTATGGGCAGAGAAACTGTGATAAATATACCTAGGACCTATATTATTAGATGTCATTTCAGTATCTGTGTATCACACACAAACTTCTTTACAAAACAACTATAGCTCTTCTGGTGTTGAAAAGAAAAAAAAAAAGTCAAGGAATGAAATGAAAGTCAAGAGGAGTTTCCAATGGCACATATTTCTAGTAATAAATACATCTCTCTTGTTGACTTCCCCAAGTCTTCAAATTTGCAAGCAGTTCTAAGTCATGTGCCACATGGTGAAAAGATCTCAACAGAGTGAAATCCTAATAAATACTGTTGGCTTGGCTTCATTTGCTGCCTTCTCAGTGGTATCAGCCCCTGTGGAAACTTCTTTGAACACAAATATATTCCTGTTATTTGCTAGTTCAGAAGAAAATGAGAGAGAATATTCCAGCTTTTCTGTTCTGCGTTTTAAACAGTGATTCAGGGGATGCTGTGCAGTGTAGATACCATGCAGCACGTAGTGAAGGTGCCTACTTCTGTACATTCAGCATCTCACATAAAACAGACATTAAGAGCCTCATCTTTATCTATGAGATAAGGTGAATAAACTCAATAGGCAGCACTTAGTAAAAATATATCCTTGGAAATATAATGCAATATCCTAAGGTAACTGCATAAATGTGAGTCACCTAATACAATTATAACTTTACAACATACCATTTCATAGGCAAAAAGTCTTCATGCATGATTAAATAACAAACTTTGAGCATACCAAGGCTTTTTAAAATTGCATCACTCCTTTTATTTCAGTTTCTTCTTAACAGATATACGATGAGTTTTATATAGAATTATCTTCAGTTTCTAATTTTCTAGTTAGTGTTAACATTATCTCTCAAGGAAGAGATGAAATAGAACTGAGAACACTAATGCACAAAAATCTCTTTCCTGCTTCAAAGGCAAGGGACAATACAGTTTTATGTTTAGTGATGTAGCTGTCACCAACATAATTCCTCATTATTCATGACATTCTATCCATTATAGGCTGAGATTTCTCATAAGATAGAAATAATCATCCAGAAGTAGAGTCTAGCTAATTATCTATTGTCTGAGTTGGTGTAATGGATGAAAAATGAGTTAAAGCAACTGGTGGTGTCCGCAGGCAGAAGAAAGGCATCTTTGAAATAATTGTACCAGAAATCTCTTCCTTACCTGCTTTCTCTGGATGAGATGAAAAGCTTGTTTGTAGGATAAAATTTTATAGATGTATATACACATGTAAGAAAATAAACACCTAAAAAATAATTATGGATCATTACATGAATATCAGTTGTGTAGAATCTACAAGCTATTGGCTTATTTCTTATTGTTTTCATAGAGCAACTAGTGATTCTGTAAGAGTTTAGGATATACTATATTAAAGGCACTTATTGGGAGTAGGAATACAATTTTTTCAAGTTCCACTATAATCTATTTTTTAAACTTCTATTATTAAGAATTTGCAATTAATTAATTGCATATTAGAGTTAACCAAAGGGCAACACAACATAAATGCTTTAGCACCTAAGCATGACTCCTTAGCAGTTTTTCCAGCCCTAGGGCAGTTTAGCAATTGCTAAAATTAACAACTAGCAGGGAAATTTAGACACTAGGGATTCCACAAGGAGTAGCTTTGACAATTCTACTGGGGATGTCTAGGCTGGCTGGAAAGAAAACAAGGAACACAAGTAAAATAATCAAGAAAGTGAAGGAATAAATTAAAAAGAAATTATGTACTCAACAGTTAGATATGGCCAATGAAAATAACAATTAGATAGGGGCAAAGTGGCAGAATCAAGGTATTCATGTAAAATAATAGAAGATATTTTAGAAAAACTTATTTTGATTAAATTGGAGAAATAAGACCTGAGGAGGGAAGGTATCCTACATTAAACTTGAATAGATTCTACTGTAAGAAATTTGAGCCTTAGTCTGCCTTCAGATAAACCACAGTGAGAAATGTAAAGAGTCGAGAGGCAGGATTTGGCCCTTTTTCTTTACTATTTTAAGATGTTTGAAAATAAAGAGAGTAAAGAATATAAAAAGATAGCTGTAAAATTATAGACATAGGCTCTTTTCTCTATAGTCTGTTCTTACTTCAATCCATTTTCAGCTTTGCTTCACTTGTATCTCAAAAGGTTACAAGCTGGCGTAGGAAACTGAATTCTGTTCTCAGGGTTGGAAAGGAAAATGAGTGCTTAGGTACTAATCAGAGGTAAAGAAATGGCTGTAATTATCATGATGGAATGATGTCAAATATCTAAACTGAAGGAGATTTTGTGTTCCTCTTGTGCACGGTACTATGGTGAAGATGAAAACTGGATACTGATATTCATCAAAAGAAGATTTAACATAAAAGTTTCATAACACCATCTTTTCTGTTTGCAAGTATAATCCACCCAGGGAAAAAAAAAAAAAACACTTAAACCAACAAAACACCTCATCATCTGCAAAACAAAAATATGACATATGAAAGGTTTTGTTTTGACAATGTTCAAGACACTTGCATTTGTGAGTCTCTGAATTTAGACTTTTGCTCAGTTCACAAGCCTGAAAGTACTTTCATGAGAAATTGTTTCCTTTTCTCTAAAACAAAGACACAATTAACTGTAAGACATATACTCAGAATAGCGATTGATAGCATGAAGCTTCAGCACAAAGAAAACCAAGTTTCAATGCCTAGAAGAAACAAAAATATGTATTTGAATCTAATCTGAAAGCTAAAAGCATTCCCAGAAAATTTAGAAAAACATGATTTCTGGAGTCAATATTGTTTAGGGAAAACCATCTATATATACCACATAATATGCTTTAGAGTGTTCTCTTATAGCAGAAAGATTCCCAAGTAAGATTGGTTTTGTTCAGGTTTTATTGTACTCTTACAAGTTAGGGAAATGAAGCACATGAAGAAATGAATTGAAATCTTCAGGAAATAAGCTAGGTTATACATAGGAGTATTAAAGTGATAATAAGACAGGTACACTGTACAATGAACCTCCAAGGACAGGAAAAAGAAACGGAAATGAAAACTTGTATGAAGAGATAAGGAGGGCAAGTTAGGTTAACAAGATTGTGCTTATGGATGATTTGATTTCAACCTATTTCAACCTCTCTGGTATTAATTGGGAAATCTCTGAGGCATGCTGTAGAACAGAGACAAAATTGAAAGATTTAGGTTTTAGTAAATGATTGCTTTCCTAAACCACTGTGTTAATAGCCCAATGTGGAATAATTTTTGCCTAATCTAGATTGAATTTCAGCCAATAACTAAGGTAACACTGGTAAATTATTGAAATTATAGGAGACAATCAAATTAAATGTCCATAGTTGGCATTACAGTTATTTTGCTGCATTTTTAAATACTGTAATTGTATACAGAAAAAGCAGGCACACAGAGACATAAAAATTGAATAAGAAGACAATGGTAAAGAACAGCGTAAACAATGAACTGAGGACCAGTAGGTGCTATGACAAGAGACATAGTAAATCCTAATAATCAAATAGGTGGACCTACTTTAGCAAAGAGATTGGACTAGATGATCTTTAGAGCTCCCTTCCAACCCCTACCATTCTGTGATTTTGTGAATATGAGTTGCTTGTTAATATTTTGGGAAAAACAACTATTGTGGCAGTCCAATCTACCTATAAGCCATTGATTTAAAAGGGCTGTGACATATATACAATTCTGAAATGCATTTGATTTACATGAAGTCTTAAAAGATTTAGACAATGTCATCCCTAGTTACTGTTTCGAATCTACTACACACAAAAGTAAAAGGAAATATTAAGGGATACAAAGGGAAGTGGGACTCGACCATTATCTAGAAAAAACGATTGGATCTATTGTGTTCCTTACACAGATATATAGTGTATATATAAATCCCCCTCTTGCAATATAAATAACACAGAATTACAGAATCCTTAAAGTTGGAAGGGGCCTCAAAAGATCCAAACCCCCTGTCAGACCTAGAGTAGGTCACACAGGAACTTGTCCAGGTGGGTTTTGAATATCTCAACAGAAGGAGATTCCACAACCCATGAGGGCAGTCCATTATAGTCCTCCATCATCCTTATGGTGAAGAAGTTTTTCCTTATATTTCTTTGGAATCTCTCATGTTCCAGCCTTCACTCGTTGCCCCTTGTCATATCATTGGACATCATTGAGAAGAGTCTGGATCCATCCTCCTGACAACAACCTTTTACATATTTGTAAACATTAATGAGGTCACACCTCAGTCTCCTCTTTTCCATCTAAAGAGCCCCAGCTCCCTCAGACTTTCATCATAACGGAGATGCTCCAACTCCCTATATCATCTTGGTGGCCTTGCACTGTACTCTCTCCAGCAGCTCCCTGTCCTTCTTGAACTGGGTGGCCCAGAACTGGACACAATATTCCAGATACGATCTCACAGGGCAGAGTAGAGGGGGAGGAGAACCTCTCTTAACCTACTGCCCACACCCCTTCTAATACACCCCAGGATTACATTGGCCTTCTTGACCATGAGGGCACATTGCTGACTCATGGTCATCCTGTTTTCCACCAAGACCCTCAGGTCCCGTTCCCCTACACTGCTCTTTAAGAGTTCATTCCCCAGCCTGTACTGGTTCATGGGGTTATTCTTTCCCAGACGCAAGACTCTACACTTACTTTTGTTGAATATCATTAGATTTCTCCCCATGCAACCCTCCAGCCTGTCCAGGTCTTGTTGAATAGCAGCACAGCCTTCTGATGTGTCAGCCACTTCCCTCAGTTTAGTATTGACAGTAAACTTGTCGACAGTGCCCTCTGTGCCCTCATCAAGGTCATTAATGAATATATTGAACAGTACTGGTCCCAGCACTGACCTCTGGGGACTCCACTAGATACAGGCCTCCAACTAGACCCTGCCTCATTGCTCACCACTCTCTGCCTTCTTCCCTTCAACCAGTTAACAGTCCACCTCATTGCCTCATCATCCAGTCCACACTTATTCAGTTTTGCTGCGAGGATGTTGTGCGAGACGGTGTTAAAGTCTTGACTGAAATCCAGATAAACCACATCCACTGTGCTACCACCATCTATCCACCTGGTTACATCTTCATAAAAGGCTATCAGGTTGGTTAAACATGACTTCCCCTTTTTAAAGCCACAGTGACTGGTCCCAATGACCCTCTTGTCCTTTAAATGCTTGGAGATAGCACCCAGGATAAGTTGTTCCATCACCTTTCAAAGGATGGAGGTAAGGCTGACCGGTCTGTAGTTACCCTGTTCCTCCTTCTTGCACTTTTTGAAGACTGCAGTGACATTTGCTTTCCTCTAGTCCTCAGACACCTCTTCTATTCTGAAGATAATGGTATAGCAATAACTTCCGCCAGCTCCCTCAGCACCCGTGGGTGCATCCCATCAGGGCCCATGGATTTGTGCACATCCAGACTGCTCAACTGATCCTTAAACCAGTCCTCATCAACCAAATAAAAATCCTCCTTTAACCTGACTTCCTCTGGAGTCTGGGGCTTGTGAGGACAGTCCCCAGCAGTATAGACAGCGGCAAAGAAGACATTCAGTAACTCTGCCTTCTCTGTATCCTCTGTCACCAGGGCACCTGCTTCATTCAACAGTTTATCTATACTGCCTCTAGAGTTAGTTTTATCCACAATGTATTTGAAGAAGCCCTTCTTGTTGTCCTTGACCTCCTTTGCAAGGTACAACTCCAAAGAGGCTTTAGCTTTTCTAATTGCCTCTCTACATCCTCTGACAACAGCCTTATATTCATCCCAAGTGGCCATCCCTTCCTTCCATGATCTATAGACTCTCTTCTTCCACTTATGTTTGCCCAATAGTTCCCTATTGAACCAAGCAGATCTCCTGGCTCCCTTTCTTGATTTCCTAACTGCTGGGGTGCTCTGATCCCTAGCTTGGAAAATGTGATCCTTGAATATAAACCAGCTATCTTGTGCTGCTTTATCCTCTAGTAACTCATCCCATGGGATGTCCCCTAGCAATTTCTTGAAAAGGCAAAAGTTGGCGCTGCTGAAGTCTGTGGTTACGATCCTCCTTGATATTCTGTTCCTACTGCACAAGATCCTGAACTCCACCATCTCGGGGTCACTGCAGCCAAGGCTGCCCTCAACCTTCACTGCTTCCACCAGATCCTGCTTGTTCCTGAGTACAAGATCCAGTAGAGCTCCTCTCCTAGTTGGCACATCCACCATTGGTATCAAGAAGTTATCATCAATGTACTGAAGGAACCTCCTGGACTGTAAATGGCAGCTGTGTAGGCCTTCCAGCAAATGTCTGAGTAGTTAAAATGCCCCATGAGAACCAGGGCCTGTGATTTTGAGGCTGCTCCCAGCTGCCTGTAGAAGGCCTCATCAATCTCCCCATTCTGATCAGGTAGCCTGTAATAGATACCCACAACAGTCACACATGCTAGCCTGCCCCATAATTCTAATCTACAAACTCAACTTGCCCCTCATCCTCACCTGTACAGAATTCAGTACATTCCAGTTGCTCTTTTGCATAAAGAGCAACTCCATCACCTCACCTTGCTGGCCTGTCTTTCTTTGTTTAACTCAAAACACTGAAAATATGTATTTTAGAAAGTCATGTATCTAGACCAGCATCCCAAACACTTATTTTGATAAATAAAATAATTAATACTTAATTGAATGCACTGAAATAGTAATGAAAAATAAGGAGTGGAACTTATTGTTAAGTAGCAGCAAAAGAAGGAGAGCTGAGCTGCAAAGACAAACCAGGAGGTAAGGGTGACCTCAGTGTAGGAAGTAATGACCTTACTGATGAGGGTACAGTCTCAAAATAACGGAAGAGTTATCACAAAATTTAGGGTTGGAAGTTTCCTGCAACTTAAAGCTATGATATGGAAACATGTGTTGGACTTAATGATTTAGAAACCAGTTTAACTGAGTAAAGAAATGGGATTTGGGAACTAGATAGATTAAAACAAACTAGTGTCATCATTGTGGAAATCGTGCCCTATAGGGACATTTATTGCCTGAAGCTTCGGTAAACTCTTTGCAGAATTTTTAATACAAAACTGTTTTTTTATCTCTCACTGTTGTATCTGTCTAAATAATAGAGCACATGAACAGATAAGATTTTCAGGAATATTTTAATTAATTTCAATTTTTAAAATGTCTATTTAGTATTTTCTTAACCTTGTGTTTTTTAATGAAAAATAATCTGAGAACTGTAATGCACAGAAGATGGAAAACCTTTTTAGAAATTAAGATAAAGAGAGGAACCAAGTTAATACAAGAATAACATCCTCATCCCATATTAGTAATAGTAATAACTAGTAATTATTAATAGTAATTAGTAATAATAACAACAAAAAAACCCAACTGCCTGAGACACTTTCACTGTCCAAGACAATGTATCGTTCTAGACCAATCAATGGAAGGCACCTAGATTAGACACAGTGAGGTATTTCATCTGTCTCACACTCCAAGGGAGATTTCTAACCAAAAGTGTATAAGGCAATCCTCCAAAGTATCTAGACTTCTAAGAAAGTAAAAGCCTACTTTTGTTGTAAATCCTACTAATACATGTTCAGCTCTGGTCTATTCTTACTCAGGTGAATACAAATTTTTCAGTCTTAAAAGCAATGTCAAAACTAGACTGTGTCAAGCCAGTCTCTAACTGATTAGAAATATATTTGTACTGGCAATGCCTTTTAAATATATGAAAAGGAATTCATCTTTTAAATAGCATGTAGGACCTGCTATTGCTAAGTAATTTTTTTTTTAAAGGTTTGATCTTTGGTATAGATACTCTTTTTAGTATTGATCTCTTGTCCTACCATGCAGACATTTGCTTAATGAGAAAATTACTGATATGTTAAAAAAATTCAACTGATTCCATGAATGACTTATCAAATGGTTTATAGAAGGTTACTTTTTACTATAACACAATACAGACACAAAGGATGGTTATACAGTCTAACATGATTTGATTCAAAAGATTGTTTTCATATATCTTTGTTTTTTCAATTCTACAAAGTGAAAAAAAGCAGGAAATAAAATCAGGTAGTAGAAGGCATTTTTCTTAGAAATACAAGTATTATACCCACGTTTCTTACTCTTGTAACTTCAAGAAATGCTTCTTTCTATCTTTTTCCTTTTGCTTCTGTGTAATTTTATAAGTAATATGGAATTTTAAACTTCATATCATACATTTTAACAGGAAAAATATGTGACATTCAATGATTTTATCTCTATATGACACTTTATTCCCCCTATATATATGTGAATTATAAAAAAATCCTAAAAAAAATTGAAATTGATCTGATGAGTTGCAAATATTTTTTTGCCAGATTGAATGTGTGAAAATACAAGAAAAAAAAAATTCTAAACCACTGCTTCTCATATATTGTGGTAATTGACATTTCTGATAAACAAATGCTTATATCTGTGTGAAACATAATGAAATTATCTGTTGTTATTATTCATTAAAGTTCTAACCATTTTTCCCTAAGAAATATTCAGTAATCTAAGAAGGAGCATATGTTTCTGCAAATTGTATTCTCCCTTAAGATTTTGCAAGAAAATTCTCCATGAAGTTTTGTAAAAAAATCATGATAATAAGCAATTATACGGCAATTCTTTAGTTTAAACTTTTAGATTAATCACAGAAAGGTTTTGTGCTTAACCTTATTGCCAAGAACACACTTTATTGTGACAGGTTTATCCTCAATTAGATTTTGCTAAAGAGTCATCTTTGTACTGTTATGCATGTTTTAGTTTAGTTCAAAGACAGTGTATCCTTTTTACAGATATATTAATCTAAAAGATATTCTGCTGAGCATACTGCTTTTAGTGAATAATTAATTTGATGAAACAATTTTTTTTTTCTGATTTGTTTCTTTTGTATGCACACCTTAGCTTTTGATGATCAGGATGACAAGAGAATACAATATCATTGTGCAAACACTGTAAGCAACAGGTAAGCCCTGTGCTGCATATTGACAAAATTTATCTTTTGTAGTTTAATTTTATTGTTTGTAGACATCAGCTAAGACCTATTTAATATCTTTTCTCACAAATAATTTTCATGTTTGAATGGTTCCATGCCTTTAGGTTTAGAGAGAAAAAAAACCTAAAAATTCCAGTCTTCTCTACTTTTATTTGACATTATCAAAATGTACCACAGAGGCAATATGTCATGTTATGTCATAATATAAAATGACAAGCTCTGTACAAACACATGAACAGCAAATCTTTTATCTGGTGTTAGTGAAATAAGTAGAAAAGGTATAAATGTCTTCATTTACAAAAGGACTAGATACTGTAACTAAGGATGAGTGAAACCTTTTAAAGAGAATATTTCAAATAACTCTACACTCATAAAGTAACATGGGAGAATGAAAATGGGAATGTTCTTTGAAATTAAAGAGACAGTGTCAGCATTTAAGCAATTGCTTTTTCTCTTACAATTGTAGGTTCCTTCATGGTGACTGAGCATTCCCACTTTACTAGGTGGCACAAAGCAAGGGGGATTTCAGATGTGCACCGAGGTGAGCTTTCCAGTGGCAGGGTGTACTTTACAAAATAATAGATCACTATGAGAGTATACTTTACCACTGCAAGTTCATCACTGGTAAGTTCTCAAGAGAAGACTGAAGTTGTGAAGAAGCTTTTCCAGCTGTCTTTTGAAGACAAATGTGCTCAATAACAATTGATGCAATGCAGAGAAAAAAATGAAGCATTATAGTACAGAAAGTAGTGGGATATGACCTGTGGAGGTCATGTCATATCATGGAGGATGGAGTAAGAATAGCAAGGATTGCACCAACATAGGCATCTCTTTGAAATTAAAGTATTCCCCAGGATAAGACAGTGGAACTCAGATGAAAGTGATCTTCACCCAAGTGAATATACAAAGGAAACACACTATGAGTACAGAGTAACATGGATTAAGGTAGTGTAAAGTATATAAATAAAATTTAAAAATAGACATTATGGAGAATTATATTTGAACTGTTTATTTTGTATATATCTTGTCACAGAATGTTGCTCTGACATGTTACATCAATATATCTCTCTAGATATCTAAGTCTTAGCTCATTGTTTAGCTGCATTTATAAACATTATAGAGATATAATAGCTGTCTGAGCACGTTACCTCAGTGTAAGTTACCTCATCTCGACTGACTTGAGAATTGGGCAGAGAGGAACCTCATGAAGTTCAATAAGGACAAGTGCAGAGTCCTGCATCTGGGAAGGAACAAACCCATGCACCAGTACAGACTGATGGTCGAACTGCTGAAGAGCAGCTCTGCAGAGAGAGACCTGGGGGTCCTGATTGTTTATAAATTAAACATGAGCCAGCAATCTGCCCTCATGGCCAAGAAGGCCAATGGCATCTGGAGATGCATCAAGAAGAGTGTGGCCAGCAGGTCAAGGGAGGTTCTTCTCCCTCTCTACTCTGCCCTGGTGAGGCCTCATCTGGAGTCCTGTGTCCAATTCCGGGTTCCTCAGCTCAAGAGGGACAGAGAACTTCTGGAGAGAGTCCAGGGCAGGGCCACCAAGATGATCAGGGGACTGGAACATCTTTCATACAAGGAAAGGCTATGGGAACTGGGGGTGTTTAGTCTAGAAAAGAGGAGATTGAGGGGGGATCTTATTAACATTTACAAATATCTAAAGAGTGGGTGTCAGGAGGTTGAGACATCCTTTTATCTATTGTAGCTAGCAACAGGACAAGGGGTAATGGGATGAAGCTGGAACATAAAAAGTTCCACTTAAACATAAGAAAAAACTATTTCACTGTGAGGATGAGGGAGCAGTGGCACAGACTGCCCAGAGGGGTTGTGGAGTCTCCTTCCTTGGAGGTCTTCAAGACCCACCTGGACATTTTCCTATGTGACCTGATCTAGGTGAATCTGCTTCTGCAGGGGGGGTTGGACTAGATGATCTCTGAAGGTCCCTTCCAACCCTATAATTCTATGATTCAGTCTCAGGTACATGTCTTAAGCTACAGTGATATATACAGTTTTACAGATTTTTAATATTTTTCCCCACTCATTATGAACAGAACTTAATTCAGGACAGATAATTCCTCTCCTCTGACACTTCTATGATGACAACATGAATCACTCTCCTGAATTATTTTTTATCGCTGTTCACCTGAGGAAGTTAGATAATTATTTTGTATGGATAAAAAGTCAAGGATTTAGTCTTTGTTTCTGAAATGTTGTTGTATTCTGTTAGAAGTCTATTAGATGACATAAAGTTTATTTATTTACTTATTTATTTTTCTTTCTGTTCGCAGAACAAAAAATGCTCAGGAGATAAACTACTCTGTTTCTCTTCTAAGAAGACATTCAACTAAACTTGTAGTGTTTAAGATTCATATTAAGTTTTCATCTGACAATTTCAGTGAGAAACTAATAAAGAAATAAGTCATTCATAAAACCAAACTTTTCTTCCACACTTGTTTTGTCTGAGACACAGTTAATTTTTTTTCCTAGTAGCTTGTATGTGGCCATGTATTTGGTCTGGGATGAAAAAAAAGGTTGATAATCACATGGATGTTTTAGCTACAGCTGAGCAGCGCATAGTCAACATAAAGATCTTTTCTGTCTCTGACACTATTCTACCAGCAAGTAGAGTGGGAGAGGGAAAAATGTTGAGAGGGGACACAACTGGGACAGTTTACATGAACTGGTATCTCATGTCATTTAGTGTCATGCACAGCAACAAAATCTGGGGGAAGAAGGAGGAAGGGAGGACATTTGTATGTGCAATGCTTGTTTTCCCAAGGAATCATCATGCTTGATAGACTCCTGCTTTCCCAGGGATGGCTGAACACCTGTCTACTGATAGGAAGTAGTGAACTAATTCCTTATTTTCCTTTGCTTGCACACATAGTTTTGCTTCAGTTGTTACAACACCTTTACCTTGACCCATGAAGTTTCTTGCTTTTGCTGTTCCAATTCTGTCATCCCACTGCAGGGAGCTGAGCAAGCAGCTGTGTGGAGCTTAGCTACCCACCAGAGTTAAGCCACAATCACCCTTAAAATCTTCTGTGCAACCTGTTTTTCAATGATTTGTGTGGCAGGGATCCTCTTAAAGGCTGACTTACCTGTTGCAAATGTATTTGCATCTACAAGCATATTTAGTATTACTTTATTGTTACCTGCAAACACTGTAGTGACTTACGTAGCCTATGAAAAGATCCATCCCTTTATTACAAAATTACTAGGGCAGCAACAGAACTCATTGTCAGGAAAAAAAAACCCCAGCGTGATTAAACTCCATCTCTAACCTTCCATCCCTCTTTAGAAAGCTACATATTCCAGTCCTATAGATGTGCATAGAAGCACATGTGTGTGCATACACCCCCCCCGCCCCCTTCCCTGCCCCCCAAATCACAGGTCTACAGAATGAATTTTTGAGACAGTCAGTGAAGGCAAAACGTAGTGAGTAGTCACTTGAAATTCTGTACAAATGAGTGATTATTGTGATCAGCTACATGCAAAGGTCAATGTGACTTCTGCATCAATATTCTAAGACTTTGACATAGCTTGATCAATCCCATCTAAAACACTCCATCTGGGCCAGTTAGCTTCACTTTAGGTGCTGGTGTTGCTTCTTTTCATCAGTGGTTTTGCACTGCTGTATTATTACTTGTTTGCTGGGTTTTTTAATAGAGACTCAGATATGCAATACATTAACTAAATAGACAAGTATATGAACACATGAACTTTCTCTTGGGGATAGTGTGTTAAATGAGCTTTCCAGTGGCATTGTGTGTCTGGGAGACAAAGTTTGAATAAGCATTGCAGAATTTATTGCATTGTAGTAGCACTATTTACAATATGCATTTTTTACATTCAAAGAGAGTGAAAAGAAAACGTGGATGATAAGTACCATATGATGACAACTTCTTCACCTGTGACAGCTATCAAAATTTATCTACAGAAGGAAGGAAGTGCCTGTAAGTCCTTTTAGCCTTTAAGTCCTTTATGAGACAATTAAGGAAAACATTCTTTTTTTTTTTTTTTAGAACTGTTATTCCCAACCTTGTAGATACTAAAAGAATTGAAAATCTCAGTGAAAACTCTTTCATAAAATTAACTTTCTAGATCGAAGAGACAAATTCAAAGATATTAAAATTCTATTGACAATGATAACAATAGTTAATAATTAAATTTTTCGTATCAAATTCTGTGGTGTTTATAGTTTTAAGTATTTATTGATTATCAATGCTGATATTAAGTACGTTTTCTGACAACATTAATTTACTGTTAGGAGAAGACGCTCATGTGGTCTTTTAGACCACGGTGCTTTTTATCCTTTTTGTTTTATACTCTACTGTTCTTCAATAAATATTTTATCCTGTTCAGGCAAATTAAGCCCTGTGGGTAGATTTCAATTAACTGACATAGTGACACATAATTCAAATGCTATGTGAGCTTAGGACTAAAATAATAAATAAGAATAGGGTTTTGTGTTGCATACTAGTACAGTGTAATTTGAATTGATATCAGGTGATGTTCTCAATTTGACAGAAAACAAAGGTTACATAGCGTAGCAGTAAAACTAATTTCTTACTGTGCTTTGAGGGCCTAAACTGTAACATAAAAGAGTTAGGGTCAAGTTTTCTCCCCAGGCTTTGTTGATACGCTCATATTTGTCACTTGTCCATGTTCAATGTACAGGGTAACTACTCCTTTTCTAAAGATCCAATCTTTTTTTCCTAGTATCTCTTTAGGTTTAATAGCATCTGCTAAGAGCAAAAAGAAGCTTTAATGCAAACACTGTCAAATGGTTAAAGTGTTTTAAACTACACTTTCCAATTTTACATTTTTAACTACAGTAAACTTTAAATAAGTTATTCTCTGATCTATATTTGAAGTTTCCATGTTATGAAATTAAGGTGGACACTTCCTGCCTATTATGCATGCAAAAGTAATTTTAAGAAATAAAATTTTAAATAAAACTTTACATAAATTGAGTAGGACAGTGGAATTAAAAGTCCAAGTCTGAAAACTACTAACTGAAGTTATATTCAAAATATAATCAAAACTTCAGATATTGTCATGAAATAAGGATGAAATTATTTATTTTTCAGAAGCCTCTCCCAGAAATTAAGAAGAAGAGCATTTTTCCCTAGGGGTCAAGTAATTTGTAGGCAGCACTAGAAGTATTCAAGTCATTCCGTGGGTGGATAACCAAGAATCCCACTGTCATGATCAGTAGTGGAGGATCACACCCTTGTGTATTAAGGATAAAACTTCAATGATACACAAAATTAGTATCTGGATGAATCTAAATAAAAAACTGTGACATTCAGTAAAATGTCTAAAGGTAATTTCTAAATATGCTTAATAAATCATACTTTTTAAAAAATGTGTCTTGTCTTAGCTCCTTCTTTCTGATGCCTTAGATGGCTTCTGACATAAGTTTACATAATTGTAAGAATATGCCAAAATCCTCTTGTAGCTGAGAAGTAAGAGAGCTTACCAGCTGCACTGGTCTTCAAATTACTCGTCATCCATACCAGAAATATATTGGTATTTCTATGTGCCTAAACAGTGCTGTATTTATTTTACTTAGTGTTTTACTTATAAACAATGCTATCCTGTGTGATTGTCAGCAGTTAGGATTTTTAGCAGGTCCTACAAAGATTTTCAAGGGACAATAGTCTTCTTCTGGATGTCTCACTGTCTTTTCCATCTGCTCCCTGGTCCTTTGGAATATAAATTAAAAGAGCAGATATGTAATTTGGGAATGTCACTAGCAGCACTAAATATTGAGTATGGGTTTTTTTGGCACAGTTTATGTAGAAACCTACAGTTTTTTTGGCCTTTGCTTCTCAGTGCCAATTATATTATTTTGCCTTGTTCAAAAAGATATTTTATAATATCCATGCTGTTTAAAGTGAGTGAAATGACAGATTCCAGAAATAAAATGTATAGAAAGAAAATTTTCTAGGTAAGTATATGTTGGGGTTTTGCCCAGCCACCAATGAAGCATCACAGCAGTCTCTTACTTTCTGCTCCCCATCCACTCCCACCCTCATTAGGATGGTGGAGGCCCCACTGAGATGAAAGGAAAAAAAAAAACCGAAAACGTTGTGGATTAAGACAAGGTCAGGAAGGGCTCACTGCCAATTATGGTTTGGGGCAAAACAGACTCCAGTGCTTGACTTAGAGAGGAAAGTAAGGAAAGCAAGGAAAGTTTATTCTACTACCTGCAAGAAACAGAACAAAAAGCAAAAAGAGAGCATGATGATGAGAAAATTACAACCAGCACTTTAATATCTCCCTCCCCCATCTCCCCTTTCTTCCCAGGCTCAGCTCACTGCTTCTGATATCTCTACCTCTTCCCCCTCAATGATGTAGGGGGGCAGAGAATGGGGGATGTGGTCAGCCTCTCACAGATGGTATCTGCCACTTCTGTCTTCCTAGAGGAGGACTCCTTTCATTCTTCCCCTGCTTAAGTACAGGATCCTTTCCATGGAACACAGTCTTTAATGAGCTTCTCTGGTGTGGGTTCTTCCCAGCAGCTACGGTTTCTGCCAATACAGGGTCCCTCACACAGGACGCAGTCCTTAATGAATATCTCTGGCATGGGTTCTTCCCTAAAGTTACAGTTTCTGCAGATACAGAGTCCCTCCCTTGGGACACAGTCTCTTCTGGCATAATTTTAATAAGCTTCTTTTGCATGGGTTCTTCCTCACAGGTACAGTTTCTGTGAATATGAGGTCGCTCACACGGGGCACAGCCTTCTCTGGCCATAGTCACTGCCCCTGGCACAGGGTCTTTAACAAAGTGCATCACTGCCCTTGATGCAGGGTTTTTAAGGAAACGTAAACAAATCTCGGCTTCACCAGCTCTCCACAGGATGCAGGGGAGTCTCTGATCGAGCACACCTCCCCCTCTCTTTCCTCAATGACCTTGGAGTCCACATGGTTGCTTCTCCCTGTCTTCCCACTACTTGCATCACCATCAGCTGGAAAAAGGAGAAAAAAAAAAAAGGCACAAGAAGGAAGGAACGGGGAAAAGCCTCCTCTTCCAGCTTCTTCTTAAAAAGTGATTGTGGAGGCTCAGCTGCAGAAGTGAGTCTGGCTCAGAGCTGGGGAGAGTTTTGAGCAACTTCTTACAGGAGCCATCTTTATAGCCCCTTCCCCCTTACCAGAAACAGCTTCATGTCAAACCATGACAGTATATTTTGAATATAACTTGCAAAGAAGACATGGAGGGGAAAAAAAAAAAAACAGACTCTGAAAATTGCCTTGTCTGCTTGACACTCAAGGCAAGAAGAGCTAATGAAAACTGCTACAGGAAGCAGGGTCATTGCTTCCATCTTCTGGTGGTGGTTTTTTACCAAAAAAAGAAAAAAAAGACCAAAAAAACAGAGGTGAAAAAGGAGTTTGAAACCAAATGAACTTTTAAAAAAAGTAATTCTTTCTGTAAGAAATGAGAATTACTCTCTGCCCCAAACATATGAGGCTTTTGGAAGAGGAAGTACTTGGATTGCAGCATTCCTAAGGTGAGAGAAAATTTTGCTCCAGGACTGTAAGTAATACAGACCAGACGTGAAAGTTTAAGGTGGGAAAGGTTTAAGTGAGAGATAGAAAGTGCATAACTTTGTATATGAGAAAGAAATGAGGGAGACATATGTGTAGAAATGACTGTAAAGCTGGATGTCAGAAATCAAAATCATGAGACAGATGTTTTGATTTTGATATTTATGTGGAAATTACTGAATAAAGGACCAAGACTCATAGGGAATAGTTGATGTAAAACTATAGCTTCCACATTTTCTTATATTTCTTTGAGCACTGCAGATACATATTATTTCCTTATTATAATGGCAGACTGCATTTGCTTTAAATATGATACTGTTCATGCCTGTGTGTATGTGGTATTAGCATCTTTCCAGACTTATTCCTTTCTTCTACATAAACCTGACATCAATTTCACTTTGACAGCTTGCAAATACCTGTTCCTAAAATCTGCAACAATTAACCTAGATAGAAGGTTTGAAAGAATAAGAGCACGCAATGATACTTTAAGGAAACAGAAGGATGCAATGGAGAGGAAGATTAGGATGACATATTGAGATTAATAGAAACTTCTCATTTTTCTTTACAAATTTATGAAAACTATTTAAGTTCATATTATTAATTTATTATTTCTATCCTAATAATCAAATATCAACACTCATGGTCAATAATTTGATTGAACATTGATTCAGTAGACACTTTGACAAGTATCTTTTTTGTAGACAGTCTTAGATATTCTGTGTCTACTAAATGCATAGGACA